>NW_027492778.1:0-58452 GCF_021521415.1 Bidens hawaiensis
CCGACTTAAAACTTAATTATTGTACTTATTTGACAATTAACTAATTAAACTAAAAACTGACACTAAGCGACACAGACTTAAACTCGATTACCTAGATGAACTCAAAGATAAGAGAAGCACTACCTAGGTTTAGAATCCTACTTGTGAATCTTTGATCTCTCTCAGCTATGGAAACTATGATGGAACCAGGATCTTAAAATACAGCACCCTTAGACAACCTAGTGGATCCCTGATCATTCTCCGGGTGTCACCTAAAAGGAAACCTAGGGGGCGTGTAAACTTACCGGTTGGTTGGATTACCTCTCAGTCTCTTCAACAATACTAAAGTACCCTAAAAGATAGATTACCTGTCAGTCTCATTATTTCAATACACCTAAAGTGCAAGAGGTAACCTAAGAACAATCAATAAGATACGGAATTACAATGAAACTAGGGAAATCTAGGAAACCTCATGTTAGAGCGTTCTAGCCTAAACACCTAATCCCAAGGACAACCCGACTATCTATTAGGGGGTGTTTGGTAGAAGGATTTGATTGGGGAGAAATGGAATTAGAAATATTTCTTTTGTTTGTTTTCCACTTTTCATTTCTATTTCTCTTTCTATTTCTCTAAAACTAGAGAATTCCATTTCTCTTTAAAACAAAGAGAAATCCATTTCTCAGCAGCCTCCTCATAGCATGTCACCACCTCGTCTCCGGCCACCACCCCGTCTCCGACCACCACCCCGTCTCCGGCCGCCACCTCGTCTCCAAGTCTGCAACCGCCACCTCGTCTCCAAGTTTGCAACCACCACCCCGTCTCCGCCGTTCGTAGTGGTGAACACAGAGATGGTAACCGGTTGTAGGTTGCAGGTGGTACGGGTGAACGGAGATTAGGGTTTCAAGTGGTGGTTCGTGGTAGGTTAGGGTTTTCAGATGGTCGGGTGATTGTGGTCGCAGGTGGGTGACAGTGGTGGTGGAAATCGGCGGTGGTTGCAGGTGGCTTCTGATTATCATCATCATCATCGCCACCACAACCACCACCACCACAAAATCTCCAAAGAAGCAGTGATGACAGATCTGAGCCTCCTTTTTCTATATCTTATGTTCCAAAAATTTGAATCTTTTTAATTTCTTGTATACTGTGGTTGAAGAAGGGGGTTTGGTGGCGGCAGCCGGTGGTGGTGGGCTGTGGTTGAAGAAAGGGTTGTGGTGGTGGTGCTGGTGGTGTGGGGCTGTGGTGGTGGGGCTGGTGGTGGTGGTGGGGCTGTGGTGGTGGTGCTGGTGGTGGTGGGGCTGCAGTGGTAAGTGGTGTCAGGTTGGGTGGAGGTGGGGTTGGGTATGGTAGAGTTCTCTGTTTATTTTCTCGTGTACCAAACAAGAGAAACGATTCTCATTCTCCATACCAATTCTCTTTCTCTACAATTCCATTTCCATTTCTATTTTCTCTCCATTTCCATTCTCTGTACCAAACACCCCCTTACCTCTCAGTCTCTAGATAGGCAGAATATAAAATTTTAATAAATCATCAACCAATGTTCCTATGGATTACTACGTCTAGTAAAACCATAAAATAACCACAAACACACAGTAAGCGACCTAAATATGCGTATATAACTGAAAGACTTTCAACAAGACACATACGGAACAAAGATCAATAATAAATCAAAATTATATATATGCAAACACATCAAATTAATTATAAAAAAATTCTCTACTTTAATATTAATCCAACATTAAAATCCAAAAGCCAAGAAAAACCTCAAATCACAAAGTAGTCATCAAAAACCTAGGTAGCTAGGGGGTTTAGCCAACAACCATACTCAAGAATAAAACATAATAAATAAGTTCAATACCCAAGTTCATAATAAAAATAATAAAGTTAAACCAAAAGAACCGTGTTTAGATAAGTAAGTGTAAACCCGAACACCTTCGAAGAAATTTTGGCTTGCGGCTGTCCTTCTCTGTTGTCTCTTCTTGTCACTTGTCTCCACCGATCAACGAAAGAAAAGAAAGTAATATGTTAATCAAGTGGTGGCTGCCACTTTCTTTTCTTCCATTCAAGTGGTGGCTGCCTCTCTTTTACTTCTGTTCCCCCCCCCCCCCCCACCCACCTACGGCTCTCCAAAAGAGGAGTTTATAATCCACCTGTTAACGACAGTCCATAGGGTTTAGTTTTAGGTCTGCTACCTTCTAGTAACGTAGTGGGCCTTGCCCCATTGAATTATGACAAAAGAAAAACTTCACATGCCAACCTACTCAATCATTATTATTATTATTATTAGACTACCGTTTTTTTTATTTCTTTTTTTTACCTTTTTTTTTTGAATAAACGTATAATAGTTAATAATTAATTAATAATATATAACATATGTTCGACCATTCATTCTTCGGTTTCAAGTTTAGTAAAGTGCTCCATTTTAGCTATTTTTTTAAAAAACCATTAAATTCACATATGAACCGAATAATAATAATATTCAATAAAAACTTGGCTCAAACGTATCTAAAAGTAGGAAATATTTATATAATATTAGGTATATATTAGACCACATCAATGAATGAATGTAACGAACACAAATATGAATGAAGCCAAACAAACAAATATAAAGCATCAAGTGCATGAGCCATAAAAAACACATTGTTAGTTTAAAAGCACATGCTTCGTCCGAGAAATCTGTCATGATTCAACCAAAAGATTTATCAGGATTCATCGGAAAGTATCCAAAAGTTCATCATCCATGTTTCATCCAAAAATACATTATCCATGTTTAAACCTATAAAAGAAAATAAATAAAATACATCAGTTCAAATGCATATACTGCATTTTCTTTCAAGCTCAATGCATGTAAGAATTAACTGATTACAAGAATCACAACAGGGATGGATTGGCTTCTTATTTACTTGACATATTTATTTCTTTTTAAATCTATATACGCTAGATAGTTAAGTGGGTTAAACAAACATAAACGAACGGGTACAAATGAACGAACATAAACAAACAGTGGCGGACATAGCTTATAAGGAGGGGTAGCGTTTTCCGGTGAAGTGGAATTTTTTACGTTTTATGTATTACAATACCTTTGAAATTTATATTACACTACCCCTCAAAAATTTAGAAAAGCCAAAAACTTTACCTTTTAAAGTTTTAAAAGCCCAAGATGATAATAAGCTTACCATTTAATTAAAACTTAAAAGCCCAACTTAAATAATTGGTTGAAGGTAGGCATGAAACGGGTTATCGTGCGCCGGTACAAAACGAGTAACCTGGCACCCATATGCGCTAAACAGGTGACCGGGCGTCGAGACGCGCGTAATGCTAAACTAGGCCCGGGATGCGTGAAATGCATAACAAGGTGGTTGTATGAGTGAAACGCATTAGCTGGTACCGGTACACTCCATAATGCATTACCAGACCTGCGAAACTAGTAATTGGGCACCAGTACACGCGAAACAGGTAATTTAATGCCAGTACGTGCAGCGCGTAACCAGATTGGGGAAGTGCTAAACGCGTTACTGAGCCCCCATATGCGCGAAACGCGAAACCAGCTACCCATACGCGCTAAACGATTACAAATATTTTTTCGTTAATGTACGGTCCAAAAAAATTTTACGTTACCCCTAAAATTATGTTGTAGATCTGGCTTGCACATTAAATTTGTGAGTATATACTAAAGAAACAAAAAAGAAAAGTAATTGAACCAATCACATAACTAACCTCAAATGTGGCCGTGTGAGTTTATTGACTAGATTTGTTTTTTCTTTTTAAAGTAAACTTTCAAAAATGTTAAACTTTTTCGTAATTTAACAAGTATGTGTTTTTAACGACTCATCGCAACACCAGGATGGTAAATACTAGTTGTAATGTTAAACATGAGGATGATTGAAAACAACTTAAACGTATGATATTAAATAAACCATTTCGTCTTAAGTCGGTATCCTACTATCATACGCAAGTCACCATATTATCGCGCATTTTAAACCTAACACGGCTAATAAAGAATAAACATGCAATAAATCTTGTACACTAAACTTGTGAGTATATACTAAAGAAACAAAAAAAAGAAAAGTAATTAAACCAATCACATTTGACCCACTAACCACTAATAAAAATCAATTTAGTCTTGCCATAGTGCCCTTAACCTTTTTACATGTGGCCGTGTAAGTTTGCAGACTAGATTTGTTTTCTCCCTTTTAAAGTAAACTTTCAAAAACGTTAAATTTTTACGTAATTTAACAAATATGTGTTTTTAATGGTTCGCTACAACATGTGGGTAGTAGTTACTAGTTGTAATATTAAACATTAGGTTATAGCCCGTGTTCCATACGGGTGAAAAATATAATAAAAATAAAAAAATTGTTATATGTAATACATTAATTATAAGTGAATTAATAATATATCATTTAGAAGCCAAGAAATTTAACACAATAATTACTTAAGTGGAGTTGGTAAGTATCTTTAGTTTGAAACATGAGGTTTTGGGTGTGGAAAAATCATGTTACTTTAATATATAGTTAGATTAGATTAGATAGAATGATTGAAAACAACTTGAACACATGATATTAAATAAGAAATATTGATTTTAAATCATTCTAACTATGCGCAAATAACGGTTTCAATTTCATTATTTGGCTTTTGACAGTCTTAACTCTTAACTAAAGGTGCATTGTTTATAACGGTTCGCGACTAACGAAGGACTAACTCTGTTAGTTGCAGGTTGCCGAGAAAACGTTTTTGGCTGAAATGCTCGTATTTTTTTTTCTTTCGGAAAACTCAACATTTTCATCTCAAACATCTTTGTAACTTTAGATCTGATATGAATCTTTTTTTAGTATAAGCCCTGGCTATTAAGGTCGTCGGAACCTTAGAAGTCCAGAACCACCGTCGGAGTTGGTTGGTGGTGCTAAAGTGGTAGTGGTGGTTGGTTGGTGGTGAGTAGGAGTGCAACGAGCCTGAGTCCAAGCATCGAGCCGACTCGTGAGCATAAACGAGCTTGTCATTTATATAATTTTTTAAAATATATATTTAATAATTATTAATCAATATATATAATTATGGAAAAATAAATAAAAATAACTAAATATATATATTATTTTATACATAAAAGTATAATTGAAAAAATTATATAAAAAATATTTATAAATTAATACATTGTAAACGAGCTGAACCCGAGCTTGAAAATCTACTCACGAGTCAAACTCGAGCTCTGTGTAAATTAAATGAAACGAGCTTAAGCCTAATTGAGCTCAGGCTCGGCTTATTTGCATCGCTAGTGGTGAGTCAGCTGGTGGTAATATTCAAGTTAAGTTCTCCTAAAAAAATATGAGTTTTCTGACGACTTTCAACTAACAGAGTTAGTCCTCCTATTATCTACTATCTAATACAAGTAAAGTTGAGGTTTTGTGCCGCTTGACCTCTATTGGGCTAAGTGGCGGTCCATCGTTGGATGTTTTTTCTATTTGGTTTTTTAAGTTTTGGTATTGCAATGAACGCAACAGATCGAACGTTAATTTTATTTTTGTTACTTTTTTAATCTACAGAATTCACGTAGACTCACCTCCTTAACGTCCGGGACCGACAACGGTCGGGTTTGACTAACGCCAGGGTTTTAATGACCGACGTCATCCCATTGGTTCATCTCAATTTTTATATATATTTTTATTTAGTTCCAGTATTATGACGAATGTAACCGAACGAGTTTTTATAGTTCTGGTACCGTAAACAAACATAAAGTAAGGGGGTTGAATTCCTGTAGACTCACTGCATCAACGACTAGGACCGACAACGTTCGTATTTAACCAACGTTGCATATACTTTAACGAATATAACCGACACCGAGTACCAAATCACATTGACTCGCTGTCTTAATGCTCGAGTTTTACCACGATTTTGCCAACTGAACAAATATGTCAATATTTTTATAATACGTTATGCGAGTGTAAGTGCCTTTTTTTTGGGCTTATTTTAAACATGTTAATTTTAAATACTTTTTTTTAGATTTAGTTCCAATACCGTAACGAACGTATCCAATATTCACCAAATTTGCATCTACTCTCCACTGCCATTCCCAAGTTTTACCGACTGATATCTCCGCGTAGCGCGCAGGAAACTTACGAGCTCCTATTAAATAAACCATTTCGTCTAATAAGTCGGTATTCTACTATTACACGCAACTCGTTACTCACCATGTTATCTTGTGCTTACCACGCTCTTCCCGCAACGTCATCGCGTGTTATAAATCTAAAACCGCTCAAACACTTATTATCTCCACCGCACCCGACGACTTGGCATTACGTCGAACATCTTATCCGCACACCTACTCGCCGATCATTCTCTTCGTCCATGGGCTCGTTCTCTCTCTCCGACGTCCGTCTTCACTATCCGTCCGTCCGCCGTGACGAATCCGTTGTTGATAACTACCACGGACTTCCGGTTCCTGATCCGTACCGATGGTATAATTTGAGCATTTTGATTATTATTATTAGGTTTTGTATTATTATGATTCGTGAGGTTATGCGTTATCATGTTTTGCTCAACATTTTGGAGTGGTGTTGTTTATCAATTGAATTGCTACACGTGTTTACTGTTTACAGATTAACTTTTGGATGATGTA
The DNA here is from genome assembly GCF_021521415.1 of Bidens hawaiensis. Taxonomy (NCBI): domain Eukaryota; kingdom Viridiplantae; phylum Streptophyta; class Magnoliopsida; order Asterales; family Asteraceae; genus Bidens; species Bidens hawaiensis. Next base: position 6,590 of record NW_027492778.1, read on the forward strand.
AAGAGTGTTGTGTTTATTTATCAATTGGATTGTTACACGTGTTTACAAATTAACTTCTACAGTAATAAGCCTTTTAACTGTTTTTTTATAAAAGCTTTTGTTATGGATCTTGTTAAATATTTAGCGTAACAGTTATCTAGTTTTTAGTACCTTCTATGGCTAAGTTTTCTGATGCTTATTCTGAGTGCTAAATAATATTACCAGGACTGTAAATGAACCGAACTGTTTGTGAACAACATGTCATATAAATGAACGAACATGAATAAGGAATTTTGTTCAATTTACTAATTGAACACTAATTGAACGAACACGAACAGAGGCAATGCTTGTTCATTCGTGTTCGTGAAGATGTGAACGCTTGATAATGTGTTTGTTTATGTTCATTAATGTTTGTTCATAAATATGAATGCTAAAAAAAACACCAACACAAACTTTAGTCGGACCAAATAGTTGAAACTGGCCATTCTCGGTTAGCCAAATCTAATAAGCATCGTTTGTGCTCATTGTGTTCGAGAACAACTGTTCATGAACAAGTTTATTTCCTTAATGAATGAACGGGAACAAGAAATTTCATTGGTTAGCGTTCGTGAACTGTTCGCTTGTCCGATAAAAGCTTAATGGAGAAACATGAACAATGTCTTGTCCGGTTTGGTTGTTTTACAGACCAACATACTACACATTTGATATTAGTACTACATGTATGTAGAATGATATACTGCATATGTAGTACTATTTTACTTATATTATATGTGTAAATTGTAATAAGATATTAGGCATATATACTGCATATGTGTAGTATCAGTGAACGAGTTCTCTCATGATCCTGTCCCTACGTGATTAACACCATTTTGTTGTATCTATTTCAAAATAGATCAAATAAAAAAGCATCTGATTTTGAAAGGATATTTAATTTGCAGGCTTGAGGATCCCGACTCTGAAGAAGTGAAAGAATTTGTGAAAAAACAAGTGGAATTAACCGATTCCGTGCTTAAAAAATGTGAAACTAGGGAAAAGCTTCATGATAAACTCACCAAGTTCTATGACTACCCTAAATATGGTGCTCCATTTAGGGAAGGTGATAAATACTTTTACTTTTACAATAAAGGACTTCAGCCGCAGAAAGTTCTCTACATGCAGGTATGATATAGTTATTCTGTAAATAAAGACACCAATGTTATATATCTTTTGTTGGGATTGTAATTGTAAATTGGGTCAACTTTTATATAATATTTTAGGATAGTTTGGATGGGGAAGCTGAAGTTTTGCTTGATCCAAATGAGCTTAGTGAAGATGGAACAGTAGCGCTGAGTACTTATGCGGTTAGTGAAGATGCTAAGTATTTGGCTTATGCTCTGAGTGAAAGTGGAAGTGATTGGGTCACTATTAAAGTAATGAGGATTGAAGACAAAAAAGTTGAGCCTGATACATTGTCATGGGTGAGTAACTGATTTATAAGCTCTGCAGAATTCATAATGAAATGGAATTCACATATCAAAGTAGTGACTGTGAATGATATTTACAAATAACTGTTGCTATCATTTCCATGATGAGTCTGCTTTGTGACAGGTTAAATTTTCGGGTATTAGTTGGACCAGTGATAGTAAAGGTTTCTTCTACAGCCGTTACCCAGCTCCAAAGTAAGTGCGCATTTTTGAGAAGTGAATAGTACACTGCATACTCATTTTAAGGTTAAGGGTTTACTTGGTCTATTACATGTTCTAGAAAATCACAGCTACAACATATGTAGGAATGTAAACGAACCAAAAGAACATGAACGGAGAATGCCCGTGTTCGTTGATTTAACTTTAACTGAACAAACAAGCGGGTATGAGTAATTAAAAGAACGGGCTTTCTTATTCGTGTTAGTTAAGAAAATGAACAGTTTGTTCTTTTGTTAACAGTATAAACTAAGTAACTAATGGTTCACGAACATAATTGAGCTAAAAACCGTTAAAAGTCAATGTGTTGAGCCTAAAAAGTTATTGAAGCTAGACTATACTGTAATGGGCCAAATTTTTTTAAAATATATTAACAAACTAACTTAAACAAACATAAAAGAACCAACATAAACGAATGTAAGTTAATGAACATAAGTGCACAAATGTAATGAACATAAAGGAACGAATAAGAGATGTGTTAATGTTCGTTCGTTTAGCTAAATGAACAGACTTTTTTGTTCATGTTTATTCTTTTTCAAATAAGCGAACATAAACGAACTTCCAGCCGATTGGCTCACAAACTGTTCATTGAATGTTCAATTTGTTTACAGGCTTTAACATATGTAACATATAAGTTTGACATATAAATTATAGCTTTTGAATTGGAAAACTTTGTAGGGAAGGAGAAAACTTAGATGCTGGAACAGAGACAAATGCGAATCTTGATCATCAGCTTTACTATCATTTCTTGGGTACTGATCAGAGTGAAGATATTTTATGTTGGAAAAACCCTGATAACCCCCAGTACACACTTGGAGCATCTGTGACAGAAGATGGGAAGGTCAGACATTTTTTGACATTAATTTGTTTTTTTTTCTAATAGAATGCTGATGTGGTTGTCCCAAATGGGACAGTTTACTAGTTTTTGTGCCTCAAGGTCATTAAAAGTTGATCTTTTGTCCTGTTTGGGTTTTCTAAAAGCCTCAAAATCAAGTAAGCTGGCCAAAATTGGGAGTGTAAACAATTCGATTCAAGCCAAGCCAAGCCAAGCCTGAGCACATCTTGATTTACTTACTACAGTTCGGGTTTGGTTTGGCTAGTTTATTAGTTATTAATTAATATATATACATTTATATTTATTTATATATATATATATGATTGTATTTTTAATATTTAGCATATTATATATTATTTATTTATTTTTATCATAGTTTTATATATAACAATGATAAATATATGATTATATATTTTTATATGAAATAAAAATTGTGCAAATAATAGGCTTGCTTAGGCTCTTGAGCCTACTCGAGATTCATAACTGAAGCTTGGGCTCGTTTATTAAACGTGCTTGTTTTACGCTTGAGCGCGTTTAAACTTGGCTCAATTCAAGCTTTTAACGAACTGATCTCTCACATAGTTATTAATAGCGGTAGGCGCATAGGGATCGCCAAGTGCCTAGGCGCAAAGCGTAAAAAAGCAAGGACTGAGAAAAAAAACCCGCACTTAAATGAAAAATTTTAAAATATGTTATGTATTAGAAAAATAATAATATTATTCAAATATAAAAAAGCAAAAGCTATTATGTAATACGCATGAAAAATAAAAATCAAGCAATACTTCAAAAATTTTGAAGTATAGAGAATAGAAAGCTAAAAAGATTCATAAAACTTCAAATATTATTTTTATAGTCCAATAACAAATAGTTTGAAAATTAAAAAGCATTTTTGAATTAACCTATCATTTATTAAAAGCAAATCTTAAGTTATCCATTGATTTGGACAGTCAAACATGTTGTTACGGTAGCATGCTAGCAACAGTGATGCAAACAGTGCACACAACATGCTTTACTTTAAAATATAAAACAAAATAAACGTGTTGCAGCTTTTCTGTGATTTAAACCCATTTTATTTAATTATCACATTAATGTCTTGTGCAGTTTGTTCTTCTTTATATTCACGAGGGTTGTGATCCGGTCAACAAATTTTATTACTGTGATCTCTCTACTCTACTTAGTGGGATTAAAGGGTGTAAAGAAAATAAATGCCTTCCGTTTATCAAACTTGTTGACAATTTTGAAGCAATGTATTATCCAATCGCAAACGATGACACAGTTTTCACATTTTTAACAAACAAAAATGCACCAAAAAACAAATTGGTTCGTGTAGATCTAAAGGAACCAAACACATGGACTGAGGTTATTCCACAATCTGAGAATGATGTGCTTGATTCAGCTGTTGCAGTCAACAAAAGTCAACTTGTTGTGAGTTATATGAGTGATTGCAAACACGTATTGCAGTTGAGGGATTTAAAAAGTGGGGCCCTTTTGCATAATTTGCCTCTAAGTATTGGTAGTATTGATTCTATTAGTGCACGAAGGAAAGATAGTTTATTTTTTATATATTTTACAAGCTTTCTTACTCCTGGGACCATATATCAGTGCAATTTAGAAAGTGCAGTTCCGGATTTGAAGATTTTTCGTGAAAGTGCAGTTCCTGGATTTAATCCAACTGAGTTTCATGTTAGTCAGGTATGTTCTGTGATTTGTTAAATGTTTTAGAGGTAAATTAGTTTTTGATGAATTAATCAGACTAATGAGAAGTTTCATATATGTGATTCGGGCTTTTAGTTTTTAGTAGATTATGTAAATGAACTGAGTGTACAGCAAACCTTCATGAACTGCTAGGCAGGAAGTTTGTTTTTGTCTGTTTATTTAACAAGTGAACTATCATGAACCAAATTTTTGTTCATTTATATAAGATTATAGCGAATGAACATGAATACATGCTCATAATTATGTGATTCACTGATTTGAGCTTTTTAGTTTTGAATTATTATTATTTTTTAATTATGTTTTTGATATTCTTAACTATAATTAAAGTTTATTTACTTATTAAATCTTTAGATTTGCCAGTTTAACTCAATTCTTAATTTCTTACCACAATATACTAGAATAGGACATATAATTATAACAATGTGCATTCCATTAACGTAACCAAACAGGCCTTTATTTTTACTATCAAATTGTTCATATATATATATATATATATATATATTTCTTTAATTATTATTTTTTTTGTTTCAGGTATTTGTGGCTAGTAAGGATGGTACCAAGATACCAATGTTTGTTGTGGCCAAAAAAGATATAGTTCTTGATGGATCAAATCCATGTTTGTTATACGGATATGGTGGATTTAATGCTAGTTATACACCATATTTTAGCTTGAGCCGGACCGTACTCATGAGGCATTTAGGGTTGGTTTTTTGCCTCGCCAATATTCGTGGTGGCGGTGAATATGGAGAAGAATGGCATAAAGGCGGTTCGCTTGCCAAAAAACAAAACTGTTTTGATGATTTTATTTCTTGTGGTGAATATCTTATATCATCGGGTTATACACAATCTAAAAAGTTAGCTATTGAAGGCGGAAGCAATGGTGGGACCCTTGTTGGAGCTTGCTCTAATCAGGTAATATTTTTCTTTCTTGCAATTGCAAACAATCAATATTCAGTAAAACATGTTGTTATAAGTAACTGAAATATTTTATTCACCATAACCTTGTGCATATATAATAAATTAACAATAATGTTTGAATTACAGAGGCCTGATCTATTTGGTTGTGTACTTGCTCATGTTGGTGTCATGGACATGCTTAGGTTTCACAAGTTTACAATTGGTAAGTTTTGTAAGTAGTTAGTTCTTTTTATTATTAGTTTGATTCTTTAGGAGCCAAATAATTAGTTTTGGATAGTCAGTTTCACATCGGCTGCAACAAAACTGATTATCAAATGATAAAATAGAATTACCTGTTTCCTTCTTGTAATCTAATATGTGAACTCTTTAGCCTCTACTCCCATCTCAAATCTCAATTCTCAAAAAACAAATCTCCATCGTTTTTTCATGAATAACAAAAGTGCTGGATGACAAAAATGCCGGTTTCAACAAATAAAACGCTGAATGACAAAAATGCCCTTGACAAAATTGCCAGTTTCATAAAACTGAATGACAAAATGCTGGTTTCAACCAAAAAGCACGCTGGTTTCTGTGCAAAAGGGTATTTTCATCATCCAGTATGTTTTAGCCAAAAACGGTATATGAAATCAAATACATACTTGGGTGGTCTTAACACACATAATATCTTTTATATATTAATCATTAAACTATATTTGTTCAAACATTTGAACATCTTATTATTACGACTTCAAATCACAAAGGCACATGCAGTACCTGTTTTATTCCTTTTTTATTTCTCAATTTCACGTAACTTCTTTCTAAACTCACATCTAAAGGCCGCCTTTTACTCTTTCGTCACAGGTCATGCATGGACATCTGATTATGGCTGTTCAGATAAAGAAGAAGAGTTCCAATGGTTAATCAAGTGAGCGATATAACCCATTAACCCCCGTGCAACTTATGATTCATATATATTTAATACAACTTAAAATTTTGAACTTTTTAAATGCTATTATTTAATCAGGTACTCACCGCTGCATAATGTTAGGAGACCATGGGAGCAATCTAATGATCCCTCTCGTCAATATCCTCCCACCTTATTGTTGACAGCCGATCACGATGACAGGGTTGTGCCCTTGCACACCTTGAAATTATTGGCGGTGCGTATTTCATTTTCATGTCTATATGGTTGTTGGGATAATATATAACCAACTTTGGTAAAAAAAAAGAGCGTTTAAATAATTGATGTAAGGTTAAGTTTTTTGACATTACACCTGAAAACTATATTTGAACCAAGTTATAACTTTCGAAATTCTTAATATCTGGTTAATTGTGTTTTTTCTTTTTCTAACAAATGCTGTTAGACAATGCAATATGTGCTGTGCACGAGCTTGGAGAATAGCCCACAAACAAACCCGATTCTTGGAAGAATCGACTGTAAGGCTGGCCACGGGTCTGGACGTCCAACTCAGAAAGTGGTATGATTTTTATATACATTATTAAAAAATAAAATAAAATATATTATACTCAAATTCTGAGTTGGTTTTTTGATCTTTGCAGATTGATGAATGGGCAGATGCATACAGTTTCATGGCTAAAGTGATTAACGCAACTTGGATCGATTAGATGACTGATTATGCACAATCAATGGAATTCTTGATTCGTATAGAACATTCATATTAACGTTATGGCAATTGATTATACTCAGAATGACTAAACCCCAAACTAGCATATGAAGCATACATTTATAAAAGTTATATATTTCTTTTAAACTTATATCATGATATATGCTTCTACTAATTAGTTAGATAAGCGCCTTTGTACACCTCATGCCATTGAAACCCCCCACATTTCCCAAAGATGTGGATTACCATGTTGCAAACTTGCTCATTCGTGTCAAGTTTTGGCTTTTGATGTAGTTATACACGTTGTCATCCTCTTGCACCGTGCCCAGTTGGGCAAACACCGAGACGGCGTTGAGATCCATGATCTTATTGGGCTTAAACCTAAAGCTTCTTCATTGTTTAATTAAAAAAATCTATCCATCTTCTTATATAATAAAGGAATCCATTTTTTGTCATTTGTCAATCTAATATTCTATTTTTTTTTATCTAAAATATGTGAGGATAATATTGTTGCAATATAATCTTTTATTTTATCTTTTTTTATTATGTTTTTACAAAGAAATATAGTTGAATTGTAACTTTAGGTTATTTATACAATATTTAAGTTTTTGTTTTATTTCATTTTTTCTTTTTCTAAAATTATCCATACTTGGATTTTTAACCAAAACCAATATAGAAAATGATAAGAAAGTGTAGATAATTATACCAACCAACCAACCAACCAGTCAAAGGCAGCATCAGTTGTATTGCTTACGTGGACGCCCCACAACCTCACAAAGACAGACTTGTTGTTGGCAATCTTTTCCTAGTCAGTCCTACACAAACAAACACACAGCAATCAAACACAGGTTAGGTTAATTAGTTAAGAGGAAGAATAATGGCAGTGAGGGTTGGGGTGGCAGTTAGGACGTTGTTGACCGCTTTGGGTGGTCTGATGGTGGCTGTGCTTGTTTACACTTTAGCCACCGATGGCCTCCCTTTCAGAATGGACCTGCTCACTAGGTAAGTTAATGTAAATCAAATTACAAATTTATAATCAACACTTTTCTTCTTTATTGTTGCTCGCTTTTTAAGAAACTAATCATTGTGGTTGTTATTGTTCAAACTGATATTAAGAAGCATGTGTAATGAGCTTTCAAGCAAATTTATAATTATCTTTTCCCTTGTTTTGAGTGTTTATCCTATAAGTACTATTTGTTCTAGTTTGTTTTAGTTGGTTGATTATTATTGAAGTCAAGGAGCCCTTTTGGGATTTTATTGAAGCTTTTGTAGACTAATAGATTTTGAGCCGTTTGAATGCACTCGTAACCGCATCAAAGTGCTAAACGAGTTGTTTTCATGTTTGATACTTGAGTTAATCGCGCCATCTCTAACCTGCTAAACACGTTATAAGACATGAACTGCCAGCCATAGTTTTAGGTGATCTTGCCCCTCTATTGCTTTCTGATTCATTCAACTTGATTTTTGTTGGACACCATAATGATAACTAACACACACACACACACACAATCAAACAATTATCATATGATTCTAATTACAACAACTTTGAAACATTAGATGCCAATGCTTATGATAACTAATGTCCACTTAATACAATGCAGATGGATGGCAGCATTACTCATAGATTTCTACATAAATATTGCTGTTATAGCGGTATGAATCTGCATTCTTATTTCTTTAAAAACATTATGTAGCTGCCGTGTTTCGAGTAATATGCTGGTAATCTTTAGGCTTGGGTTGTATACAAGGAATCAACCTGGATAATGGCAGCTGTTTGGGTGGTTTTATTAATTTGCTTAGGAAGGTAATTTTTTTTTAATAAATGGCAGTTTGATTAATATATTAAGTGAGTGAAACTTTCTTTCTACAGTGTCACTACTTGTGGGTACATCGTCTTGCAGTTCTTCAAGTTGACACCCGAAGAGTCTTCAAAGGATCCTTTGTACTTTGTGTTAGTGAGACACCAGAAGAGGTAATTAATATGTGCAAAATCTTTGTTATCATTCATTGCATCAAACAACATGTTGAGATATATATTTGGCTTAGTGACGTGACGGAACACAGGAAGGGCGTCTCAGTTATAACCGCAAGAGTAATCTTTGCAGTATTAGGCTGCTTGATGCTGGGAACCTTGCTGTATACGCTTATTGTTGATGGATCTCCGTTTCGTTCTGAATTATACACTCCGTAAATTTCGTTCCCTCGTTTTTAACAAGAATTAGCATTCGGTTATATGGTTATACAATTCTCTTTTATATGTTATATAAACTCAATGGTCACAGGTGGGTGGTAGCAACACTAATCGACTTCTATATCAACGTTGTGGCTATATCGGTATGTATTCTGAAATTTTGCATTTTATTACAAGGTAACTCGTTAGGCCTGTAAACAAACTGAACGTTCGGTGAACTGTTCGTGAACCGTTCGGTGGGAAGTTCATTTATGTTCGTTTATTTAATAAACGAGTGAACTTGAACAAAAAAATTGTGTTCGTTTAATTAAGCGAACGAACATGAGCACATGTTTCGTTCGTTCATTTATGCTCGTGAACATTCATTTATGTCCGTTTATTTATGTTCGTTTACATATTAATAGAAAATAATTAAATGTTATCTTGAAGAGTCATCTACTTAATGGTTATATGTTTGCTCATTTGTGTTCATTTAAGTGTGTTCATATATGTTCGTTCTTGTTTGTTTGTGCTCATTTACATTTGTTCATATATGTTCATTTATGTTTGTTTATCTTTGTTCAATTAGGTTCATTTATGTTCGTGAACCGTTCGTTTAGATTTTAAACAATCGAACACGAGCATGTTCATTTTTTAAATAAACGAACATGAACACAAAATATGTGTTCGATTAAGTGTTCGTGTTCGTTTAAAGTTAAATGAACGAACACGAGCATGCCCTTGCCCTTTTTCGTGTTCGTTCGGTTTGTTTACAGGTCTATAACTTGTATTTAGTTCTTCACTGTTGGTTTTCAGGTGTGGGTAGCATATAAGGAATCAAGTTGGATAAATGCTTTTTTGTGGATACTTTTTCTTATATGTTTTGGGAGGTAATTAACTAATTATTCATTCATGCCAAGTTAATACTACAACCAAACAAATGCCAATTTCTGATGTTTATTTCTATTTAACAGCATTACTACATGCGCATACATAGTGCGCCAGTTGTTCTATCTCTCTTCTGATCAGCCGATTTACCTTATACTTTTCCGCAATAATCACAGGCAAGTTATGTATCAAACTATCAATTACCAAATTATTTCTACTTCAGCTATTTTATTTGACTTTTATAAAGAAATCATCGGTTAACATGATGATACAAAGGGTTAAGCTGAGCAATAAATTGTTTGTAAAGCTAGCTTATGTTGCTATTATTGGGACAAAATCTTGATTGTGCAATTTGTATGTTGAATCTTGCAGAGATTTGAAGCCAAGTGATCCACCATTGATGGTGGCCGCAAGTGAATAATAAAGATATATACAGCCGGGTTATATATATATATATTAATTTGTGAAGGTGAAAGTAACATGTATGAACAACATTTTTGTTTCATAGTTGTATTTCAATACAATGTAAATGAAGCATACACACAGTAGAGGTACTGGTACTGGTGTGCAATTTGTTAACTTAAAAGAAAGAATAATGAAATTCACCAAAAATCTTTACAAGAACACAACCCATGTTTAAATCTATGAAACCGAGTTCGATCCCTCACAATAATCTCTCGTTCATAGGCTCTCGATACAAGCTTCATAAACTCATGACAATCCCCACATATTCTAAGATTTTTATTCACATGTATCGAACTACTTTCGTCACTAATCTTAATCAACCCGAAAGCCACAGCCAACTTCTCACTGTGATAACTCAACGCGTTTTCCTTCTCCTCCGCCCCAATATCATGCAACACATAATCTGTCTTAGGAACATACCCGTACTCCATAATCCGACATATTATTTCTTCAAGTTTGTTATAAATCTCTTGCAAATTCGAGTGCCATTTATCTCCGTTTAAAAACTTGTGTATCACACCGTTCACATCAATGTAACTAAACCCGGGCACCTTTATAACTTGTTTGTTTTTCATTGTGCTTCTCACTTGGTCGACATCTTTCCATCTGCGGTGAGCTGCGTATATGTTTGATAACATCACAAAGTCACCGTCACTGTGTGAACCCATCTCCGCAAGCTTTCTTGAGGCCTTCTCCGCCATTTCTATGTTACCGTATGTCTTACAAGCACCTAATAACGTTTGCCAAAGAACAACATCGGGAGTTATAGTTGCAGGTATCGAGTTGATGATATCATAGGCCTCATTAAGCCGCCCCGATCTACCCAATAGATCAACCATGGTACCATAATGCTTGATGTTGGGAACCACTGACTTGTCTTCTTTAGTCATTGTTTCAAATAACCTAACACCATCATCTACCATACCCGAGTGGTTACAAGCACACAGAACCGAAAGATAACTAACTTCATCCGGTCTGAATCCTTCCTTCCGCATTCGGTTAAAAACTTTAACCGCTTCCAATCCGTCACCATTGATCCCAAAAACCATAATCATCGTATTAAAAGTAATAACCGTCTTCGCACACCTCATGTCGTTAAAAACCCGAAAAGCTTTCGAAACATGCCCACATTTCCCAAACATATCAATCACCACATTACAAACTTGCTCATTCATGTCAAGCTTTCGCCTTTTTATATAATCATACACGTTCTCGCCTGCGTGTACCATACCCAGTTGAGCACACGCAGATAGTGCGCCAAGTACCTGTTGTGGAAATTATTGAAAAACGGGTTATCTTGGATATCTGAGAGTCGTGGCTTGCACTTTCAGATCAAAACTATTTGTGGTTCTCAAAGCAAGATGCTTTGATCGGATAAAACTCATATTCAATTTAGCAAGAATTCAAGTATGATTTTGATAGAGATTTTATGAACAAGGAAAGGTCATATAATTAGAGTATGATTTTGATAAGAGATTTTACAAACTTGCTTAAGCAGTTATCATGAATTTGAATTTCAAATTCATCAAATACGCTCCTTAATTTTATATCAAAATAACATACGAAATTCAATAAAATTAATTTTCAAATTCATCAAATACGCTCCTTGAACCTCACCGGGGGTGCTGCCCCGGGACCCGCCATGGGAGCGTTGCCCCCTTGAAACCCCATTACTAAGGGTGTAAACGAGCCGAGCCCAAGCTCGGCGGGCTCAGCTTGTTTCGAGCTCCATTTACATAGCTCGAGCTCGGCACGTGGGTAGATATTCAAGTTCGAGCTCGGCTCGTTTACTATTTATTAATTATTTTTATATATTTTTTTCACTTATAATATTATGTATAAAATAACATATATATTTAGTTATGTTTATTTCCTTTTCGAATAACATTATATATATATTAATTAATAATTATTAAAATATATTTTAAAAAATTATATAAATGGCAGTTTCCTCTAGGCTCGTGAGCCGGCTCGAGCTCAATAAGTGAAGCACGGGCCCAGGCTCGTTTATTAACAAGCTTACTTTTAGGCTCGAGCTTTTTAATGAGTCGATCTCAAGTAGCTCGCGAGCGGCTCGGCTTGTTTGCACCCCTACCCATTACCTAAGGGCACCCGCACCCGACTTATTTCAATTCATATCACAATTTAATCCCTAACTACACTAAAATAGCAAACAGTACCGTGATCTCATTCCCCTGGAACCCATCATCTTCCATCGATTCAAACATCCATAACGCCTCATCCGGCCGGTGCAAAGCCATCCCAGCAATCATCACATTCCAACACGTGACATCTCTCACAGACATTTCATCAAACACCTGGCGTGCATACTCCAACCACCCACACTTCGCATACACATCCAACAACGTGGTTTGCAACAACACATCCGCAACAAACCCGTACCGAATCACAACCGAATGAACCTGCAACGCTTCATTAAATGCCAGAGCACGTGCACAAGCTTTGAGAGTGAAGGAGCAGGTGAGGGCGTCAGGCTTGCAGGTGAGGTGACGGAGGCCGTGGCGGAAGAAGGAGATGGCGTGGGTGGTGGGGAGGCGGCGGATGATGGCGTTCCAGTCGTTGGTGTGTGGGTGGGTGAGGTGGTGGAAGATGTGGAAGGTGTGTGGCGGGGAGATGGTGAAAGAGATGTCTATGAGCTTGGAACGGGTGGAGTGGAAGAGGCCCGTGGTGGTGAGGTGGGCTTGGAGCTGTTTGATGTGGGAGAGAGTGGTGCATCTTTGCAGCAGTGGGGTGATGTCGACGGTCATTAAAACCAGAACATACACACCCACGATTTCTATAAAATATCTAAAATTAGAGGTTCCGTTCGGGTTCGGGTTATGACGGTGAAAGTCAAAACCGGTTTATGATCGGTTTTGGTTCGGGTTGAAACATATTTCTTTACCAGGTTACGATCGGTTCCAGTTTGGGATTTGATCGGTTTCGGTTCAATTAACCGGGTTGGAACCAGTTTTGGTGGATAAAATTACAGACCGGTTTCGAGTCTATGGTTTCAGTCGGTTCCAAACCGATTTATAAATAACCGGTTTCAAACAGGTTCGGTATCGGTTTGATTTTTGAGTTGGTTCGGTTAACCGGTTTATTTGCCCACCTCTATCTGAAATGGTCATAATATTCTGACGGAAACAATAACTAATCCGACGGATTAGTATAGCCTATCAGATGTTGACGTGTGTTGGAGTTTTCAGGCTGATCCGACTGATTATGAAACTTTCTGACAGTTTAATTTTTCCGTCGAAACCTAGATTTTCAATTTGGGGGGTTTCTAATTTCGAGTTCTATCGTGAGACTGAACACTATGGGTGCATTTTTCTCGAAAAACTAAGTGATTTATACTATGAATTTGCTTGATTTTGTGAAGAAATAAGAAAGATAGAGATGGAGGTTGGTAACGAAGGTTTAGGGTTTGAGAGGTAGAAGACGAAGAATTCCGCCTGATGCATTAATTAGTTAACAAGTGGGGTGATTTTACAAGTAAACGAATTCCATGGGATCCGCCAGGAAAAAAAATGCTATTTCAGGTATTTTTTTTTAAATCCTGGCTAAAATTAGAAACTATTGGTCAAAATTGACTATTTTGATAATTGTCCCTAGATTTTAATGCAATATGCCTTTTCTAATTAACCGATGCCAAAAACAATAAGTATAGCTGACATGTATATTAATTTAATAAAGAAAACGTTTTTTAACTAACATGTTTTGACATAAAACCCGTTATAATATGGCCAATTTCAACTTGAACCCGTCTTGACCCGAACCAAATTAACCCTTTTTTGAATAGAACCCACTCAAACCCAACTTGTTTGCCAGACCTAAAAGAGCTTTATTTTAATTGAAAAAACAGGCAATGTTGACTGGTAAAAAAATTCAGGTGTTCGATTCACACAAACTAAAACATCCTTTAAAAATTGCGCTCTTCAAGTATAAATGTATTAGCATCACGCAAAGAGTTCTATCTCTATGCCAATTCGGTTAAGAGGTTGCTAGGTCGTTCTTTCTTTAACTCCATACACATCGAAGTAAAACATGAAGGAACATACACGAGTCTTATATATTACACAATGATTTGGTGTTCGTTTATTACAATAAACAATAATTTGGTTAAGAGTTTATCAGGTCGTTCTTTCTTTAACTCCGACTCCAATAAATGTCAAAGTAAAAAAGTGAACTGCCATACACGAGCCATACATACCACAACAATTTGGTTTTCGTTCATTAGGTCGTTCTTTCTTTAACTCCGATACACATCAAAGTAAAAAAGTGAAGTAACATACACGAGTATTATATATAACGTAACAACTTGGTTTCGTTTATTATTACAATTATAGTAGAAAAAAATAAAGACTCATATAAATATATAGAAAATAAAAAGAATTGTGACCTTGAGGTGAGGTCATAAACAGTTCTATATAGGGTACTAATTTTTCAAGTAGTGCTTATATAGCACCACAGGAATATAAATTACACAAACCAAAATGAATTAAAATTTAATTATACTTAAGCTAGACAACATGTCTAAACTCCACCTTCAAACGGTGGCCGTGTGCGGTGGCCGGTCGCATCAGAGAGGCCGTGTGTGGCGGCCTGCTGCCCTCCCACATAGCCGTGCATTCTTTGGGATCGGGAACTCGTCTCTGATGGACCCCGAGTTTGTGTAAACGCGTAGGTAAAATTGCTCGCCGAGGTATTGGCGGGCCCAAAATTCCGTCCTCACATTCCACATTCCCACGTTATCGAGTGCGACGTAAATCGCTGACCATGATTTTGGGTATACCTATAACGCATATTTAAAAGTTAGTTTTTAAACGTATCAGAGCCAAGCTTCTCGTGAGCTACTCGAGCCTTAAGAAAAGCTTGTTAAAAGCATAAGGCGTGCTCAAGCCTAAATAAAATATTGTTTAACAAATGAGCCGAAGCTTCACTTATTGAGGTGACTTGCAAGCATAGACGAGCCTATTATATATACAACTTTTATTAAATATATATAATTTTATAACAAGTATAATTATATAATAGTGCTGACAAAAATAACTAAATAATATATAATAATGTTATATATAAAAATTATAATCAAAATATGTATAAAAAATAATTATAAGTATATAAAACTTCACTTGAGCCGAGCTCGGGCCTTGGCAGGCCAGGGCTTGGCTCCTTTACTTAAGCTTGACCCATTTGTAAGTAAACGGGTTGAAACTATCACCACTAAACAAAACTAAAAATGAAACGAAGGACAAACCTGAATTGTGCTGCGTGCAACACCGTCCCGAAGGTTGTAACTGTTCCTGCTCGCTTGAGTCCATTGTCCGCCATCCATTCTGCATTTTAATAAATAAAACCAAAAAAACTTAAATAAAACATGTAACATAAGAATAATAATCAAATAAATCACTTTCAAAATGTAACATAAAACATGTACTGACCCGACAACGAAGAACTGGTAACCATTAATGTGATAACTGAGAACAATGTCGGACGGATTCTCAAACACAATTTCGACATAAGCTCTGAAATCTGCGCCCAAAACCGACGTGTCTTGATAAAGACCGCCACCCGTTGGTCTATCAGATATGCTTCCAACACGAAAAACGCCTCCAATGTTGAAGTAATCAGCAAGCTTAAGGGGAGTGTCAGCGGGCTTGAAAGAGACGCTGTTGATCCCGTATCGTTGCTTGCCATCAACTTGACCCGAAGAACTTTGGAGGATGATGGTTCGGCTTGTGTTGATCATGCCATAATGGTATGAACCTTGCGGGTTCGGTCTAGGCCCGCTTGCTGTAAGATTGGTCCTGTAATACTACATATGTTACATGAAGAAACAATTTTATGTACTGGACCTCTAGGACCAAGCCTAACACCGGGCCTTTGGGTCAAATATTAGGATTATTTCAACTTTTGGTCAGGGCCTGGTATTATTGGGCCTAAGACCAGCTTTTGGCTAGGGCCCATTGGCTATTTATGAAAGTTCACAAGCTTAAAGATTACATTATATGGTCGTAAGGATATGAAAAACGGACCTGATGGATCGGGCCTGGTTAAGAGACCAATCGACTTGAATGGTAGGCCCACCAGGGATTGGGCCGGATACTTGTCCGGCTGAGTTGGCATAGTGAAGGACACCAGTTGTTGTGAGGATAGGAGTTGTGAACCTAGACGACACAACAATATAATAGTCTTGACCGGGTTGGTCGGCTGTGAACAGTACAGAATAAGATTGTCCACAGTGAATGTCTAACGAAGAATATGTTTGTTGGACCGTATGTGTTCCCTCCACTTCTACTAATTTCATCTTGTGGTTTTGAATGCGGAAGTTGAGCGAGTTTTGTAATCCCACGTTCGATATTCTTAGCCTGTACGTTTTTCCTGTTTACCGGACAAAATAAAAACATTACATCGAAAATATATTCTCATTAAAAAACAAAAAACATGTAACTTTATTAAAAAGATGTTTAAGCAAAGACTTAAATAGTTAAATGCATTTTATGAGCATAGAACTTAAACTAAGAGTTTTAAGGAATATGAATATTTGACATTTTCTAACTAGTGTAAAATTTAGTTTTTAAAAATTACAAAAAAAAATGATGTTAAGGTTGATGTTAGAATAAATAATTACTCAAGTCTAACGGCTAACCCGTTTAAGCCATCTTTTACAACCAACCCGAGCGGGTTAAGGTTGATGTTTTTACATGAATAAAAATACATAATAGGTTCAATGCAAAACCTGTAAACCCGACACGATTAAAACATTTACCTTGTTCAACATTGAAATAGGCACCGCCTGGTCCACGCCCATTGATGAGAATGCCATCAGGGAAAGGTATTCTATGGCCTCCATCTAGAACTCTTTTCAAGGTCTGCAACAATTTAAATCAAACCTATAAATTTAATGAATTCTCACTGGATATTTAAATCAAACATTTATTTTTTTAATCTAAGTTTTTTTTTAAAATAAAAATAGTTGAAATGCAATGTTTATCTGTTTATTGATAAATTAAAAAGAATATGAATGCATTTTGTTTATATATATGTAGGTTATATTAACTATCCATGCATGTGCATCTATACGATTTGAAGTTAGAACCTTAAAACATATAAGAAAGAATAAGTTTGATGGTTTTTCTTATGTAGGTAACATACACATTTGTATTGACAAGTACAAATAAAAATATGAACCGTTGATAGAATAATAATAATAACAATAATAATAATAAAGAATTTTTGTTTCTTGTTTTTGTTCACAGTAATTTAGTGTTCTGTAATGAACTTAATCCTAAAGTTGCTTACATTAAAAGGCAAATTTTATGAGTATGGTACTTTAGAAATGCAAGTGTTAAAAGTGTAATACTTAAAATTTGCCAATAAGGTTTTATGTTATATGTATCCGACGCTCTATTAATATTAAATCTCCGAACATTTTTGAAAAGTGACACTGATGTAGAAATCCCGGTTCGTGACCATCGATACTTGTATCTAGTACATTTTAGAACTATGTTATGCAAAATTGAGATGGTGTAATCATAAACTGGCCTACCGACATTAAATGTAGAAAACGACAGAAAAAAAAAACAAAAACAAAACATAAAAGCAAGACAAAAGTGAGTGTGTGGGCCTGGGCTTGGAGTAAGCAGTAAGCTAAAACTGCACATGGATCAAATAAGGTTCCACTAATTCGGCCATCCAAGTAAGTAGGCCCTACTTTATACCATTATTGACACTAAACAACCCATGTGAATATGCAAATGTGAAAGCTATTTTTTATTCATTTTGTTTCCCTTTGACAATTAAACATCACAACTTATCAAATGCCAAAACATCATATGAATGATTTTAGGTTTTTTGTAAGAGCCATATATAACAAATCCTCATTCGAGTGAGACGTCTTAAAATTTATTATCATGTGCGGGTGGGGAATGTTGCACTCGACCATTTGAGGAAGATGTTGCGCGAGAAAAGACAATTAAAAGAAAAACTAGAAACCAGCCTATCGACTGCTTTGCTGTTTTCTAGGGGTGCATTTAGTGTAGCATTTATAATGAATCTTCATTTGAGTCGTTTGTTGGACTTTTTATTTCTAAAACGAACCAAACAAACACGAACACATATGTTCATGTTCGTTTATTAAGAAAATGGGCATGTTCAAACTCATTCATGTTCGTTTGTTTAGAACCTAAATGAACATTTCACAAACATTCGGTTCGTCTAGAGACCTTTTTTATCATTTGCCTGTTGGGATGTCAGGCCCCACCTTCTTGAAAAAGAAAAAGTTGTCAAATGCAAAAAATATATATGAATATTCTATTATAAATAAATAACTAAACAAATAAATTGGCCCTAGCATCAACTACTTCACTATTGCTAGGAGTGCATTTAGTGTAATAATAATTTTCAGATATCACTGTGAACCAACCATTAGGCTGAGGGGTGTGGAGCTTGAGAAAGGGCGCAAGAGGACAACCACTCGCGCCCCGGGGCGCGAGCACCACACCACCGAGGCGCGAGAGGGGCGCGAGAGGGGCGCGAGCGCGGAAAAAGAGGCAGGCGCCAGGGGGTTCGCGGGACAGGTTGAGCGTGAGGGGCATGGGGAGTGGTGAAAATAGCCGTTTGAAAGATAAAATGAGCCGTTGGCTCTTAATTTTTAAAAAAAAAAAAATTTTTCTACTACTATATATTACCCATTTTATACAACACTTTAACACAACTTCAAAAAACACCAAACTTACCCATTTCTTTATACAACACTTCCTATATATTACCCATTTCTTTCAAACTTTTTTAAAAAAACCTTTACAAAATCCTATATAATACCCCTAAATCAACCCATTTTTACCATATCAAACACAACTTCAATCTCCAAACAACCCATCGTCCCATTTTTTTTTTTAAAAATAATGTCATCGTAATCGTCTGATTCCGACTCCTCCGAAGAGAATGATTTGCTTCTTCATGTAGGGGGAGTTTTGACCGCAGCCGTGGTAAATCTCTTGCAAAATCAAGCCCATCAACCCCGACTCCCGAGGGTTAGAGCACCACCTCGTGATCGTGATCGATCGGGTGCTAACGATACTTTGATGAGGCATTATTTTAGCCCTCAACCGGTATACGCGGAGTCGGATTTTCGAACTCGTTTTCGAATGAGCAGGCAATTGTTCACGCGTATAGCGAGTGATTTAGAGGCACGGTATCCCTTTTTCCAACAAAGGGAGGATGCTAGGGGTCTTCCCGGTTTTACCCCTCTTCAAAAATGCACGGCTGCTATCCGTCAACTAGCGTACGGCATCTCGTCGGACGCTTTGGACGAGTATTTACAGATGTCGAAAAGGGTTGCACGTGAATCCCTTCATTTTTTCTGCCAAGGTAAAAAACATTAATTTTACTTTTTATTAAATATTTATTAAATTTTTTAATATATATTGTACGTAGGAGTCATATCGACTTACGCTCGGAGATATCTGCGTAAACCTACAACGTATGACATCCAACGCATATATGAGGTGCACGAGGAAAAACATGGTTTTCCTGGGATGCTAGGTAGCATCGATTGTACACATGTTGGATGGGCTATGTGTCCAACGGCCTGGCGAGGTCAGTTCCACCGTGGTGATCATGAAGGGCCGACCCTCATACTTGAGGCGGCGGTGTCACAGGATCTTTGGTTTTGGCATGCTTTTTTTGGTGTTGCTGGGTCAAATAACGACCTTAATGTTATCGATCAGTCACATTTGATCAACGACCTTATCGACGGGGTTGAACCACCTCAATCTTTTGTTGCAAATGAAGAACTCTTCAAGTACGGGTACTATCTGGTCGATGGTATTTACAACGAATGGGCTGTGTTAGTTCAAGCTTTTACAGATCCAGTCGCCGACAAACGGAAGTATTTTACGAAGAAGCAAGAGTCTGCTAGAAAAGATATTGAAAGAGCATTTGGAGCTATAAAAAAACAATATTATGTTCTGGCGAACCCGATACGTTATTGGACTCGGGAGAGGATAATGGACGTCGTCTACACGTGTCTTATCCTACACAACATGACGTTAGAAGACGAGGGCAAAGCTATATGCCAAAACTACCAAGGTGACATTCCGCCACAACCGTCCACAATCAGTGATCAACAAAAACTTCATAACATAGCAAATATCAAGAGCCGTGAGATACACGGGGATCTTCGACATGAGTTGGTTGAACATTTGTGGGCGACGCGACCAGAGGATCTTGTATTAGATTAGTTTTATTATTAAATATTATTGTTTGTTTAATTTTTAGTATGTTTTTTTTATTATATGAATTTTCAAAAAAATGTGTGTTTTTTTAAATAATTTCTTGTTTTTTTAATAATACGTTTTTTTAATACATTTATAAAAAAATAAAAAAATAAACCGCTCGCGCCCCCTCTCGCGCCCCTCCACACCATGGCCCGGGGCGCTATCACCACTACCAACACCCATCTTATCAAGTTTCTCTCTCTGCCACACGTCACAATATTATTGGCTGGCGCCCCCACTCACGCCCCCTCTTGCGCCCCCCACACCCCTCAGCCTTAAAAGAAATTTAGGCGGGCCCATAGGCCAGTGTTTTTTATATCATTAAATTATAGCAGTGGGGCCCAGTGTTTGTCGTTTAGGCCCAAACAAGATCGCAATAAAGTGACGGTGACCCAGCTGTAGTAGGCCACTCTATTCAACCCAAAAAGCGACAATGTTTTACCTCAACATAATCAGTAATCACTGTCAAATTTTTATTTTTTTTAATTTGGTTTTACTAATATATATGTAACTATCCATTTAAAAAGTAAAATGTTATTTTCGCCTATGTGATTCACCTCTCATAGTTCACTTAGCTTAAATTGGAATTTCAGGACTAATGAGCCCCCGTCATTTAATTTTGTTAACGGTTTTGACCTCTACGGCTATAAACTACAAATTTCCTTCAATTTTTTTTCTATTATTCTGTTTATCACTTTTATTTTGTAGATTTGACTAATGTTTTATTAGTTAATTAACCAAGTTATTTATTTTATTAATGTATATATTTCTGTTATGCTTTTTTGTTTAGTTAATTTATTTTTGTTTATTTGAATAAGTTAGATTTCTTTAAATTTTATTAATTAATTAAGCAACCCTTTTTTAGAAACATATACCTTTACACTTTTTTATAATTTATTTATTTTCGTTTGTTTTATTAATCTATCTACTTTTATCATTTCACAATTGTTAGTCTTTTTATATTACTTTATTAAAAAAAACTACGTCTTTATTATAGTCCTAGATCCGAAACCAACTAAGTTACAGATTATATACTATTTTACGCTTATTTTAGACACTTTGTTTCAAAAAAATAAATGAACTATATTAATCAAGTTCATTATAGGTGATATATAATTGGTTATTTTTCAAAGTCAACTAAATATTATACTTAGTATTAGATCAATAATTACCATTTTTAAAACAAAGATAATAAAGTAAAACTAATACAAAATAGTTTCTTGTTAGGTTTTTGAGTAAATTGACCAATAAATGAATAACTAAAAATCACGCCACATAAATGAATATGTAAGTCTACCAAAGTTGACTCGATCACAACTCAATAATGCAATAACTTTGTAACCGTGACCACCTCGATTCGTTCGGTGCCGTATTAAACTATTTATGACATAAAATAAATAAAGCTATAGTTTAATCTTACTATTATTAGATACCTAAATTAGTACATCTATATGCTTGCCATATTAACTTTTGCATGTGTTAAGTTCATATTAATAAATATTTTAACTTAAAACAATAAACATTACTTACCGTGTGGTTAGCTTTGTACCAATCTCCGATAAGAATAGTATAATCTCCAGCGGGTTCATCAAAGGGAACGGGGATTCTGGGACGGCTTAGGATTCTAATACCTCCAAAACCACCGGCGGCTTTATGGAACGCTAACGAAGGAAAATAGTAAAAGCTTCCTATCTGATCTTTCACTTGGAGAATGTATGTGAAGTTTTTACCCGGTGGAATTGGGCATGTTGTGCCATAAACTCCGTCTTCAAATGAATTCCTTCTTTGCTGTATTCCATTCCTACATTATAATGTTTATGTTTACAAACTAAGATTTGTTACATATCTGATATAGAAGGTTTCTTACATAGTTGCATTCACTAAACAAAAGGTAAAAGCAAAATATTATTATAACATGTTACAACTATATACCTAAAACAACATGAAAAATAAAGTTATTATGCTTTGGTGTATTAACTTTAAAGTTAAAACAAGCAATATATACACATATAAAATCTGATCTCTAATACCAACAAATACTGTATGTTTTATCCGTAAAAATAAAACTTATTAATATGTTTTTATTGCACAAACAAGGTTTTTATGGAAAACGATTGTAATATCACTTTCACTCAAAACACATTTAATCGTTATGCTCTCTTTAATACATAGGAGATGCGTTCAAAACACATTAATGATGTGATATTAAAAAGGGATATTATGTTTCAAAGTAAAACGACTTGTCACTATAACTTGTTTCTTTTTTTTTGATCTCTTTCAAGAGATAGTCACATATATTGTAAATATTTACTTTTATAGAGTACATATTAAATAGGCAATAAAAATAATTAGTTGGCAATAATTAGTTGTTTTTATATACAAAAAATGAGGAAACATATAACTCTAAGGCTGAGGGGTGTGGGGCTTCAGCGGGGGCGCGAGAGCCCATCCGCTCGCGCCCCGGGGCGCGAGCACCACACCACCGAGGCGCGAGAGGGGCGCGAGCACGGGAACCAAGGCGGGCGCAAGGCCGGTAGCGGGAGGAAAATGGCGTAAAGGTGGCTTGGGAATGCGTGAAGGAGCCGTTGGGATGAAGAAAAGAGCCGTTGGGCTCTTTAATTTAATAAAAAAAAACTTTTTTCTTCCTATATATAACCAATTTCACATAAATCAATTACCACAACTTCAAAAAAAAACCCAAAATCAACCCATCTTTCCAATTTTTTTTTAAAAAATAATGTCGTCGTACTCGTCTGATTCCGACTCCTCCGAAGAGGATGATTTGCTTCTTCATGTAGGGGGAGTTTTGACCGCAACCGTGGTCAATCTCTTGCAAAATCAAGCCCATCAACCTCGACTCCCGAGGGTTAGAGCACCACCTCGTGATCGTGATCGATCGGGTGCTAACGATACTTTGATTAGGCATTATTTTAGCCCTCAACCGGTATATGCGGAGTCGGATTTTCGAACTCGTTTCCGAATGAGCAGGCAATTGTTCATGCGTATAGCAAGTGATTTAGAGGCACGGTATCCCTTTTTTCAACAAAGGGAGGATGCTAGGGGTCTCCCCGGTTTTACCCCTATTCAAAAATGCACGGCTGCTATCCGTCAATTAGCGTACGGCATCTCGTCGGACGCTTTGGATGAGTATTTACAGATGTCGAAAAGGGTTGCACGTGAATCCCTTCATTTTTTCTGCCAAGGTAAAAAACATTAATTTTACTTTTTATTAAATATTTATTACATTTTGTAATGTATATTGTACGTAGGAGTCATATCGACTTACGCTCGGAGATATCTGCGTAAACCTACAATGTATGACATCCAACGCATATATGAGGTGCACGCAGAAAAACATGGTTTTCCTGGGATGCTAGGTAGCATCGATTGTACGCATGTTGGATGGGCTATGTGTCCAACGGCCTGGCGAGGTCAGTTCCACCGTGGTGATCATGAAGGGCCGACCCTTATACTTGAGTCGGCGGTGTCACAGGATCTTTGGTTTTGGCATGCTTTTTTTGGTGTTGCTGGGTCAAATAACGATCTTAATGTTATCGATCAGTCAAATTTGATCAACGACCTTATCGACGGGGTTGAACCACCTCAATCTTTTGTTGCAAATGGAGAACTCTTCAAGTACGGGTACTATCTGGTCGATGGTATTTACAACGAATGGGCTTTGTTAGTTCAAGCTTTTACAGATCCAATCGCCGACAAACGGAAGTATTTTACGAAGAAGCAAGAGTCTGCTAGAAAAGATATTGAAAGAGCTTTTGGAGCTATAAAAAAACAATATTATGTTCTGGCGAACCCGATACGTTATTGGACTCGGGAGAGGATAACGGACGTCGTCTACACGTGTCTGATCCTACACAACATGACGTTAGAAGACGAGGGCAAAGCTATCTGCCAAAACTACCAAGGTGACATTCCGCCACAACCGTCCACAATCAGTGATCAACAAAAACTTCACAACATAGCAAATATCAAGAGCCGTGAGATACACGGGGAGCTTCGACATGAGTTGGTTGAACATTTGTGGGAGAGGCGACCCGATGATCTTGTATTAGATTAGTGTTATTATTAAGTATTATTGTTTGTTTAATTTTTAGTATGTTTTTTTTGTAATTTGAATTTTAAAAAAAATGTGTGTTTTTTTTAATAATTTATGAGTTTTTTTAATAATACGTTTTTTGAATATATTTATAAAAAAATTAAAAAAAAATCCGCTGGAGCCCCTGCTCGCGCCCCTCCACACCAGGGCCAGGGGCTCCAGCGGGGGCTCCAACACCCATCTTATCCAGTTTCTCTCTCTGCCACACGTCACAATATTATTGGCTGGAGCCCCCACTCGCGCCCCCGTTAGAGCCCCTCACACCCCTCAGCCTAAGGAAATTTACATCCTTGTTTTTTTATACAAATTTGTTAATTTCACGTGCAAGTGTTGAACTTAGGCCTGCTACAAGCCTACAAGTACTCTTTTTTTTTCTTTTTCTTTTTTTTTTTACTTATGGCTTAAAATCAAAACCAAATTCAAATTCAAAATCTAATTAGCACATTTTAAACATGAATCCAAACACATCACTCTCAAAACAAGCGTTCATACTTAGTAACCACTCAAATCCAAACTGAACCAGATGCAACTTCAATCTCTAGACAAATTGTAACTATTCATATTTTAAAAATTAAAGCAATTAAATTATAAGTAAATGATTAGTTATTACCATGAGATTAGAAACGGCTCGGGTAAGCTGTTGTAGACGTTGATAATGAGATTATCATTGGTAACCGAATGAATATCCGGTCCAGGAAACTGTCCGTTGATCAAAATCCCCTGCAATCACACGCAATGTTAGAAAAAAGTAGGGCGCGTTTTAACTTACCAGAGCTCGAGCATGTGAGTGGTTTTTTAAGCTCAGCTCGGGTCGTTTATGATGAATAATTAATTTATATACTTTTTAATTGTCATTATATATTTTGAAAATAACCTTAAATTTGCCTCAATTAGACTCGAGCTCGTGCAGTATCTTAAATGAGCCAAGGCTTCTTAGCTCTTTCTCTAAAGCTAGAGTGAGTCATTTTTCCAAGCTCAGACTAGGCTCGTTGATTATTAATTAATTAACTAATTGAATTTTATACATTTTTATTTAACTATTTTTAAATATTTTGAGAAAAACCCTTAATTAATTCTAAGCTCGGCTCGAGCAGTACCTTAAATGAGCCAAAGCTCGCCAGTGCAATATGAAACTAAGTAACAAAATTTAAAAATACATTAAGCTCGAGCTCAAAAAAGCAGCTCGAGCTTTGTATTTGTATTGAGTTGATCATGAACAGATCTCGAGCATCTCACGTTTTCACCTCGAGATCTATTCATGATCAATGTAAGAACTATGAAAACCCGAAGAACCCGACCTGTTGACGGACTCCAAGCGGATAAATATCACCATAGGTGACATTCCATGTGAAGAATCTGTACGGGTCTTCAGCTCCGGCAATGGCAGCAAGAAGCGCCACAATAGCAATGCAAACCGCCACGCTTGGGGGCATTATTATTAATATTATTATTGTTCCGGTTGGTGGAAAGTAGAAGAAATAGGAAAGTGTGGGGAGAATGTGGGTGGAGGTGTAAACTTTTAAAGTGCGGTACAGAGTGAGGTGTGTGAGTTTGCCGACTGATGGTTTTGGAGGGAAAATATTTATTAAAATAATGGGTTTTGACATGCATTGCATGTGGCTGTTATCTTGTGTTTTCTTTTTTCGGTGGATTTGTTTTTGTTCCAATTTTATTTTATTTCTTTAATGGTTAATTATTCGAAATGAAGCAATTGGCGTTCTGTTATGATTGTATCGGATGATAGTTAACATTTCAAATACCGCTGTAAATAAATCGAATGTTTAATGATAGTTTGGCAGGAAATAAATGAACGAACATGAATAAGAAATTTCGTTTGATAAGTTAAATGAACGAACGAGAACAGATGTCCCGTTTGCTCATTTGTATTTGTGAATCATTCGGTAATGTGTTCATGAACGTTCATTCATTTGAATTCATTTATATTTGTTTGTTTAATTTGTTCATTGAATATCTTTTTGTATTTGTTTATTATTTATCAAACTCTTTATATTTTTTATTTTTAGTTATTATTATTGTTTTGACAATTAAAATAGACCTCGTTTGTTTTCATTTGTGTTTGTATGTGTCTGTTTACAAACTTAACAAACGTAAACGAACAAATACATTTTCTAAAGGAACTTAATCAATGGAAACAAACAAATACATTTTCTAAATAAGTGAACACGAACAAGAAATATATTTCGGTAGCGTTCGTGAACAAGTTCAAATGGTTAATGAACAAACATGAACAAGAAATCTCGTTCGTTTAGTGTTTTGAGCAAGTCAAATGCTTAATAAACAAACACGGACAAGGCTTCGCTCGATTATGCTCGTTTACAGCCTTACTTTTAAGATCTTTATTGTCTCGAATTCAAAACCTAACTTAAAAAGGTTTTTCTATAATAGTGAGTTTCCTTGTTCCTAGAAGGTTCATTTAGGTGTTTGGTGTAGTTTCATACTTTAATAAAAAAAAATTTATGAAATAATAATAATAATAATAATAATAATAATAATAATAAAAATAATAATAAATCTCTAATATATATATAAACGAAAACCCTAAAATCCTACGTGTTGCGATGTTGTCGCCCCCCCTTTTTATGGAAACCACCAGATTGCTTAATTTTTAAATGGAGGCCTCTCATTGATTTAACCCAAATTCATGGGTATGGGTCTTACTAAAACCATATAGCTCTTAAACGAGTTATAACATCTCATTAAATTAAAAATTAATCTTATCAATTATTTAATATGAAAATCCTATAAAATAGAGATATACTAAAAATTAATATCCTATTTTATTTAAAAAATATATATTATTTATAATTAAGAAACAATTTTATAATAAAGAAAATAAACGGGTAATGGGTATCACCAAACCCAGATAACTTTTAAACAAGTTATAACATATCATTTATTTATGAAACCTTTTCATCATCAAACCCTAAGTATATTATTAATTTTCTTACAATAAATAAAATTAAAATTCAAATATATATATATATAAATATTAAAAACGAATAATGTAAAACAACCCCTATAATACGAGGGATAAAATCTAGTATTATTATATTTCTTTATGATTTTGTTAATAATGGTAACGCGTGAATACAAGAGTTATAAATAATTAGAAAAAAAAAGTTAGAGAATAATATCCTTTTTTAAGATATATTATTGTCGAGTTTTATGTCTAAGTGGACTAAACAGATTTACGCTATGTCTCCGAGCTCACTTAACGAAGGAAATGAAAGAAAATGAAAACATTTCCAT
The DNA here is from genome assembly GCF_021521415.1 of Bidens hawaiensis. Classification (NCBI taxonomy): domain Eukaryota; kingdom Viridiplantae; phylum Streptophyta; class Magnoliopsida; order Asterales; family Asteraceae; genus Bidens; species Bidens hawaiensis. Next base: position 34,511 of record NW_027492778.1, read on the forward strand.
TCATTTTCCTTTCCTTTCATTCATTTTCCTTTCCTTTCCTTTCCATCCATTCAATTCCTTCTAAAATGGAAAGAAAATAAATTACACTATAAAACCCTTCATTTTCCTTTCCTTTGCTTTAATGAAACTCGGGAACACACTTATTGTTCTTTCTTTCCTTTAATGAAACTCAGGAATACAACATTTTCTTCCAGAAACATTTTAGCATAAATGTTTGTGTTGTACAATTGTTCAAATATAGCTCATTTTTTAGGAAATAAAATAAATATGAAAAATAGATGCGTGGAAACATTTAAGAATTGAAGAAAAGCGAACAATGGGATAAAATTATACATTTCACAACAATTAGCACATTTTAGTTATAATATAATTTTATATATTTTATGACTATGCAATCATAGTTGTTATTTTCCCTTAACCTACTAATTGTTGGTATATCATAATATAAAATCCTGCAAGTCAAAAAATCCTTTTTCTTACAATTCATACTAGAAAATAGTAAGTAATTTGAACTTGAGATGTCACGGGACATGAATATATATACACTAAAATAACATGTCACCTCAGAAACTCAAGATATAACTTATTATTGCTTAACAAATGATTGGCTGGCTCTAGAGCATATAGAACATGCATTGGATAAAGATGGATGAGATTGACACAATTACACAAAATTGTTACATGCTAAACGCTGTGGGCAGGAATCGAACATGAGTCATATGAAACACCAAGTCTTTTCCTTATTATTTCACCACTAGCTCACTAGCCACCTGAAAATGTGTTACTTGGAAAATCTTGATAAGTTAATATAATAGAAAGTAAAAGAAATAAAAAAGAAAAAGAAAATAGTTACAATGTATTGAAGTGAGATGTGTCGGTGGATGAGGGCAACTATAAAACCCACATGGTGGGTTTGTGTTATTGACTCCGGTTGTGTATGGGGTAATGTGGCAGGTACACCCATGTGCTACTTATATTCCCTCTATATTTTTTTTCATTATTATTTTTAATATATTTACTGCAAACATTTATCAAGTTTGAAAAATAATAAGTGTGTAAACTTTACAGTAAAAAATAAAATATAGTGAATTGTCATGTTACATAGATATCTTGTTAGTCATGAGAGTCGTTTTCGAGATTTTTGGTGTCCAGGATGAACACTAAAAAGGCCTTTGTGTGAAATCTTTTTTTTTTTAAATCGATGAAATTGTGTCTTCGTTGGTGGTTACCGGTTAATGTTTGAGACTTCAAACGCCAAGTAGCCAACTGTTTAGTTCTAGTCCCCGATGTTTAGAACTCTGATTTGTGTGGGGCTACGGGCTTATTCCATATTAGACCTATTATGAAGTTGTAAAGTTGTAAACTACTAGATTTTCTAGTAAAATGCCCTAATTGTTAAGTATTTGTTGATGGTGTCCTGATTTAGCTAGTAACATACCCATAAAATTTCTTTTATACACATAACAAATTTAATAAATTCAAGCCCCTCTCATACGCAATCCTTAGCCGTGGCTGAGGCCTGACCTACTTTTGAGCTGACAATGTTAATGATAGTTAAAACAATATTCGATGCTTATATTATTCTCGATGGGTTTTTTTTTAGACAGGTTCAACATATATTAAACTATACTTTAAACATTGATGATGTGAATGCACATACTTTTTACTTATGTTATTTACAAATTATTTTAGATTAATATTTTATTGTAAATGTAATGACTATTAAAAAATAATCGTATAAATTAAGTAAAATACACAGGTTTGTTGTCCTTTTGAACATTATTTATATATAATCGTATAACTTAAGTAAAATACACAGGTTTGTTGTCCTTTTGAACATATTCCTTACATTAACTACTGTCGTTATACATGCAACAAATGAACAAATGTTCACACACATTTGGATTTTGTGTTTCCCTACGAACATGCCTCCGACCTAAGATGTTTGACTATAATCTCATGTATTTAAGTTGTAATAAAAGAAAATATGTATAATAAATAAATTGATTATGATTTATGATACATATCCGATATACTATTTCGTTTAAGTCACCATCTAGATTCTGGAGTTGTAAACAATCTAAATGAACATGAATCGTTTACATAATTTAAGCAGGATAAGGTTAATATACATATGAATAAAGGCCTGAACTAAACAAACAAATAAAGACACGCATAAACAAACAAATTTTCCTCTTCATGTTATTTTGTTCGTAGTCATTGCTTAATTCGCTAAATGAACAAAAACGAAACTTAAATCATGAGCAAATAGATAAGTTCACAAATAATAATAACGTTCGAAAGCATAAATAAACTGAACAAGTAACAAGACTCATGTTCTCTTATAGTTATATATGAAAATAGAAAACTTAGAAGAAAGTATATTTTTAAAAGAAATTATTCATGTTCTCTACCAAGTATTATTTTACTAGATATATTTTATTGGTTTAATCTATATGTCAAATAAAAGTATTATTGTTATCAATATGCTTTTGAACCGCCCTTTTTGTAAAATTATATTTTATATAAAAAAAAACAAGATGCACATAATAATTCTTTTCATGTGATGTGAGGGAAAAAAAAAGAAAAGCACATGTCTTGTGTCTAATGCAAATTTCAATTATTTGGACACCTGTTTCTTTTTATGGATCTAAAGCTTTTTGATCTAATATATATAATGCCCACGAAGTCGTACTTAAAATTTGGTTCAGACACTGAGGATATATAGACAATATACAAAATACAAAATACTCGGGCTTGAGTCTTGAAAGTAACAAAACAGGGAACCTCTTAGAAAGTTTGCAAATTATAGAAAAGTAAAACCAAAGGTGTGTATACGTTGGTTTTGGTCTAAAACTATAACAGAAAATCGAACTATTGGTTAACGGTTAACCAGAGAACAATAACCATCGGTTATGGTTAATCGAGTGTACATGTTGATTTGGTTCACTCGTTTATGGGCTTGTTAAGCATGTACAAGAATTAGTCGTATAATGTTTGGGCCTAACCAAAATAGGTCAAAGCAATGTAACTGGATATGAAAGTTTGGGCTTAGAATATTAATAACCACTTCTTAAGTTCTTAATAGACATTTCGACTTGAATAATTTAAGATTTATCATTTGACGTAAAACTTCTACTAAATCATTGGTTATGGATCAATTAAGGGTAGTAAGTTAGGTTGGTTAACCGTGGTTTACTTAATTGGGGGTCGATTCAGTTTTGCAGGTTATGGAAATAAGAATAACCATAATTGAGCAGCTAATCTCGGTAATTTTTTTAAAAGTCAAAACCGACCATTGGTTTTTGGTTAGCTTCAGTTATATTGGTTGCAGGGAGCTTAATTCGGTTTTATGCACACTTAGGCAAAACACGAGCGAACCACATTATGTCACTTAAATTTATCTAATACTAACCAAAAAGAAGGGGACACCGTTTTTGTTACCCGAAAACCATTTTTCACCCTCCACAACATCTGCTCGGGTTCACCAATTCGAAATTTCAAGCTGATTGGTGAACCCGAAATGATTGTGACGTTGTTCCGGAATGATTGTGACTACGTTTTATAAATTTAACTGATCATAACTAATTGATGTTATAAAAATGATTTGATCTTGTAGATGGAACTTTCATACTTCAAGTTTATAATCATATTGCTCACTGGCCCAAATCAAAACTTATAAAAAGCTTAGCACATTAGCCCACAACCAAACAATGGGCCTTACAGCCCAGCCGACAATCTTTTACCCACAATTCTGAGTTTTGACCGTTTGTGATTAATGAATTTGTTTGTAACTTTGTGCAAATGGATAAATAAAGACAAAAATGTTAACTAGAATGTCGAGGTGTTAAATGGACCAAACATTACATATTTATTGAAGCATGTTTTAACTATTTATAGTCCGGAAATAAAGGGTTTGTGAGACTGAGGTGTAAACGAGTTGAGCCCGAGCTCGTTTCGACTCATTAAAGGACGAGCTCGGCTTGTGAGTTGTTTTTCAAAGGGCTTGGCTCGTTTATTATTTATTAATTAAATTATATATACTTTATTATTATTTTTATATATTTTGAGAAACATTAAACATGCCTAATCTTGGCTCAAGTTCATGTAGTACCTTAAACTAGCCAAAGCTTGGTTTGAGCTCGGCTGTACAATGTGAAATTTTAAATAAAAGTCCAAGAGGCAAAACTTCAAAATCTACAAAGCTCGCTAAGGCTTGACGAACCTAAACGAGCTTCATATATAAGGCTCGGACTCTGGCTAGATAACCAAACGATAAGCTCAGGCTCAGATGAGCTCGAAAAGGCTATGCTCGCTATGAGTTTTTTATCGATCCGATCTCATCTTCGTGGTTCAACATAGCCCAAGCTAGCTCTGCTTAAAACCATCCCTTAACAAGTTAGTCAAAACACTGAGATTAGAACTCCAATACAAATATACAATATTACAATGTATTCCAAGATACAAAATCCATTTTTTTCTGCCTCCTTTCGAATCATAAATTAATAAATTGAATAGAAGTCGTGCCATGGGTATTTCATGTTTGACTGGTAGATAGATGGGTATGTTGTGGATCGAATCATAATATTAATATGACGAAGAGAAGTCGTGAAATGTGACAGTAATGTTGAATAAATCACATGATTTGTTAATCACAATAGTAGCATGCGTTGATTCAGCCCAACCCCTAAAACTAGATGTTGTAATTTTGGCCCATCAATGGTTACGCTGAACACAAAGTGTTTCGAGTCAACCCAACCGGCTCATTTTGCCACATCTACCAATAAATGGTCATTTCAAGTTATGTTCTATCAGTAATGGGTCAAATGGTACAGAAAGCGATAATAAGTATCTTCCGACTTACAATATCATTGCGGGTGTCTTTATTTCTGGATCCACAACAAACGGCCCGATCCTTCCTCTAACATTTCATCTGTTAATTACTTAACTGACTTTGTGAAGGCGCATGCAACAAAGTCAACCAACTTCTAAATAGCTGTTGTATGGCTAGAGACCCTACAGCTGAATCGTCCATATTAGCGGTACCTTTGGTGATTCAGCCAATGTCTTGTTCAAAGCACGTTGGACCGGATTCTTAGTTGACTTTGACTCCTGATTCATTGTTGCACGTTACTTATAAAGAAGTGGCAGTTTTGACCCCTTTATTCATACCCGGGTGGAGTTCGGGTTACAAAAAAATCAAATAAGTTAATCGCTAGTTAAAAAATTATACCCTTTTGTAATCATATTTGACACGATATATTAGACAGAATCTAATTAACTTTAACGTAACCGAATATTAACACATAGTATCAGAAAAGGACTATTATTTCCTATTGGAAACTTATTAATTAATCACTTCTAAACATATCACAGTCATATTTCATGGTGCATAAATAGTTAAATACACCATTTTCAATACTAGAACATTAGGCAACATCATAAACTATAAAACACCATACAATCATCACATAATGGCTTAATTCCTCGGTAAAGACAAGATGCTTTCGGTGTACCTCCTAACATGATCAAACCGAACCGTCCAAGGGTGAAGAAACTCATAGCCAAGAATAAAATTCACCGACTTAACACTTCTACTCTCCACATCATAAATATCAGTATTGATCAAACGCGTTGACGACCCACTTTCGTTTACCACACCACCCTTCCTTAAGAACGAATTTAACGGGAGAGGACCATCTAACACAAACCAAGATTTCAAAAACCCAACATTTTCCCTAACCCAAACACGATTTTCATAGTCTTTCAGTATCCATATATCCATCTCGTCAACGCCCCTCGCAGGATTGTGACACATTAACCCTAAATACCCATTAATTTTCATAAGAAAAGGTTGATTAGATAATATTGTATTCAATCCCTTTTTATAATAATAACTAGTTGCATCTCGAATCGCATCATCCGGAAACTTAATAACTGAAAACTTCTCCGTTCACAAATCAAACGCCATTATTTCATTCCGGCTTTGAAGAATCACATGTATCACACTATTAACACAAACACCGTGTTTGGTCCCAATATTCCACTCCTTAATAACATCATATGCAATTTCAAAACAAATCAATACCAATATTCCTCCATGGAGAATATCATTATCTCAATTCTATTCGAAACAAACGGCTTCATCGATACAACATCAAGCATTCTGATAGTCAAAACCTTGTGTTCATTTCGAGTCTCATCGTACCCGAAAAAATAACAAATATGACAAACCCCATACCGCATTTTATCCGGATGCGAACCCGGACCGAGTAGTCTGAATATTTTTCGGGTGGCCGGGTTAATAACATAAGCGAAATTCCGCTCGACAAACCCGTTGCCGGACGAGAAAAAGACCAACCCTTGCACATGGTACAGGCGGGTGGGGTGGCAACAACAATCACGGGCCCACCGTTGTTAGTGGCCGACAGTAAGTAACGCTTGCGAGTGGATGTGTCGTACGCGGATATTAATAATGCTGTACGGTTGTTAGCAATGGCTTGTGTGAATTGGAGTCTGGTGAAAGATGGTGAATATGGTTTGGAAACGGGTCTGAGTTTGATTAATGTTTTGACTGGGAGTCTGGAAAGTATCTCTGTGATGAGGTCTTCTGGGAGTGAAATAAGAGTGTTTGGTGGTAATTGTTGTTGTTTGTGTTTTGGGTTTTTGATTTCGAAGGATTTGAGGGTGTTGATGATGTTTCCTACGAGTTGTGAAATCGGTGGTTGTGATGATGATTCATCATTGGACTTTGTCGATTGTTGTTGTTCTTCCAGAGTTTCCATTTGTAGAGAGAGTGAACAATTTTTTTCTAATTCACTTTTTGGACAAATGAGGAGTGGATTTGAAGGAAGTATTGGCATTTGGGAATATTTACTCCCCAAGAAACTGATCCAAAATTAAAAAAACTGAAAAATTCAAGCTAAAAAATTGAACCGAAACAAAAATTTACTGTTTAGTTTTGTGTTTTTGTAGTAATAAAAACCGAAAAAGAACAAAACAAACCGAATTTCTTAATTTTTGTTTTCTTATATTTATATTAAGTAATTTATAATAATTTAATAAAGATGTAATTCGAATATTTTTTGTCAAGTGTATAATAGTCTATTATTTTACAATAATAAAATAATTTATACCTAAATTCATTGTTTTTTGTCCTTTTTTTCGGTCTGAAATTTTCAAACTCAAATGACAAAAACTGAAAAAACGAAAACGGAACCGACCCAAAACGAAAAAAACCAAAACCAAACAGTTTCAAAAACTCCAAAAACCGAAGTCTTGGTTTTTTGTTTGATTTTAGCCGAAAACCGCACCGAAAAACACCACGCACACCCCTAAGGATAATCATTAAATTTTATTGGGATGAAGGTGAAAAATTATTTGGGCTTTAAAGAAAAGAGTTCTTTGGTTGGGTTTAAACAATTAAAATTTTTAATTGACCTACTTGATTATGATTTGAGTTGTGTAAAAAGTTTTTGTTTATAAAAATAGGCTTAAAGGAGCTCTTAATTGAATTTAAACATGAAAATTTAACCGGGCAGTCAGGCCTAGGTCTAACGACCATTTTGTCTTGGCTTATGGCCGGCCTTGATATTAACCATCTCGTCCACATACTTTAATCTATTCACAATGGTACATGTTAGTTGCCACGCAAGAGCGTTTCACTTTCTTTAAATAAATAACCAGCTACGTCACGTGTCATAAAGATTACTTTTCTTTCTGCTTCTCTTATTTGATGTCTTCATAGTTAAGATAACAAATAAAACATACTAATAAATTGTTAATAAGTAACTTATGGTGACTACAATTATGTTATCTTAAAATAACGTTTTACAACTTTTAAATCAACATTACTAACTATTCAATAACCTTTTTATATAAAAACATTTCTATCCACCAACCCATCCAACTATAATATCAGAGTGTGACTACATCGCTAGTTACTAGTTAGATAGGTTGAATTAAACCGACGAATAAAAAGTATGATCTAACTAGATTAAAAGGAAAATTATTCTAAAATGTCATTTACATATTGATTTACCACTTTAGATATCATATTTTATTATTTTAAATTTAATATTATTTTCAAATGTTAGACATAATAAATATATTTAAAGAAAATAAATAACTAACCTAAAAAAGCTAATAAACGATTTTTTAAAGACAAATCAAAAGTTATATTAAATATTGAATTATTATATATAATAAAACATAACTTTGGTGCCGCAAGTACCCGATTGGACCACTTGGCAGCACCTTAGTGGTCGACAACATTTTTTTTTGTCTTTTCTTTTTTGTTCCAGTACATCGACCAAATGCCAATTTTGTTTTAGTTTCGTACCGTAATGAATGTGACGGATACTCGATTGGGCCACTTGGCGGTACCTTAGTGGTCGACGACATTTTTTTTGTCTTTTCTATTTTGTTCCAGTACATCGACCAAATGCCAATTTTGTTTTAGTTTCGCTACCGTAACGAATGTGACGGAAAACGAGTAATTCACTTTGGTGCCGTAAGTACCACTGGGCCATTTGGCCACACCTTAGTGGTCGGCGGCATTTTTTTTGCCTTTTCTTTTTTGTTCCAGTACAACGATCAAATGCCAATTTTGTTTTCTTCTTTTCTTAGTTTTGGTATCGTAATGAAAACCGACCGAATGCCAATTTTTTTTTGTTTTGTTATGTTTTAGTTCGGGTACCGTAACAAACGTGACGGAGACCGACCAAATTTACATAGACTCAATGTCCCGGAATGATAACGCTCAGGTTTTACCGACCGACGCCACCCCATTGGTCTAACTCAATTTTTATTTTTATTTTTATTTTTTGGGTTTTGTTTTTTGTTTTTGTTCTGATACCATAACGCATGGAACCGAATTTGCGTCAACTTACCGCCTCAACGCCCATGACCGATAACGCTTGAGTTTTACCATCGTACGGGTTTCACAGACATGCCCCGGCGCAACGCGTAGGAAGAAAACAGTAGTTATAAATAAAGTAATTTATAACTAAGAACATAAAGAAAAGTGATAAAGCAAAGAATGAGATAGATAAGAACAGTGACGGAATCAGAAGTTCTTAACTGGAGGGTCGTAATATCAATTTTCATTTGATAACCTATGACCTAATAGTCTAGTAAGATGGTGTCCACCCTTTCAAAATGAAGTGTTAAGGTTTAAATTCTTACAAATAAGATTAAAAGAATTTTATGTGAAAATAAATTTGTTGTAAAAAAAAAAGATTGAACTTTTACTGATTAAATTATATCCTTTTGCAATAAAAAAGTCTATATCTCGTACTGCAATCGTAAGTATTACTCATTTTTAAATGTAAATTGATATTAACATACTTTATTATGAAAAACATGAAATAGCTTTAGTAGATGTATCGATAACCTATCTTGATTATAAATATTAAAAGAAAATAAAGAATTCAAAATATTAAAATGTTTTAAATCAAGTAAAACTATAAATAATAAAATAAATAATAAAGTAATGTGACAATAAATCCTTAAAACATATAACTGATTCAAATAAATAAAGTTTGCCCTTGAATTTTAATTAATTTAAAACTTGTTTTAAATTTTGGAAACTCAAAACATTAAAGGTTGTGTCATGAGCTGTCAATCTTCCTTCCGTAGATCTTCACTCTTTTTCTTTCTTGTAAACAAAAAGCCACTTTCACCAACTCTACTGTCGTCACCTACCTTCCGTCATAAAACATTTAATAGTATTATTTTTATGCTTCTTGTTTACCATTCAACATTTCAACTACTTTATGAGGATAATGAGAGGGTCAAAACTCTAAAAAAACATCTAAGTTAAGATCTTCACCGGAAATGTTTGACCTACCGGAGGGCTGGTCGGAGGGTCAACTGACCCCTCTGGTTCCGTCGATGGATAAGAATAATGGGATAAAGCATCTTACTATATCACAAAAGGTTAAGCATTTATCATGTGAAAAAAAAAGTGGAATATAATAGAGTTTTAAGCAATCGAAATACATTTGAAAGAAAATTAAACACAAAACCATGATTAATGGTGTGAAGAAGGCCCGATTTTACCCCAATATTAAGATTTATGCGTACATCCTAGTGGATTGTGGCAATATCACATAAAAATCGTCCTTTTGTTCAAAAACCGTGTTTATGACCAAGAACGGACACTACTATCTACTAGTACTACAAATATGAGTTTATGTTAAAAAGAGTTATATGCAAAATGTATTGTGATTACACAAACAACAAATCAATTATTGACAATCGAGTGGATGTGATCGTATTCTGACATGAGAATAAATATTGTCTTTGGGAGAAGAAATAAGTATGAGAGAGTTGTGATTGTGTACAAGAACAATTTACTGTTGAAAATTTTTGCTTTTATTGTTTGATAGGCTAGTATTTACTCTTTCCCCCCCCCTTTCACGCCCATCTTATGAGACTCAGGCGGATCCTTTCATATTCAAGGCTGTGTGGTTCTGATAGTCAAAATAGTCCTGTCTAATTTGATCTCTAAAGCGTCGTGTTTACTAATGGACTTTTGTCAAATTGTAGTAAGGGTCACATTGCAAAAGTCAATACTAATTTTTTTTGGGATTAAACACTATTTTTTTTTTTCTAATTTGGAAAAAATAAAAAAGTCAAAATACTCTTCTATAACCAAAAGGATTATTTATGTAGTTAACTCTATTTTAACCAAATACATGAAAATATTGGAGTGAAAAATGGGTTCTAACGATCTTGGGTTGAAGATGAATAATGGATTGAGTTTGGCCCATGTACGTGACGGATTCAAAAAGTTTATCAAACAGGCCCAAAACTATATCAGAGATCAATAATAAATCTCCCCAAGATGTATTTTTAATTTTTATTTAGCATAATTCCTAACTATAATTATTAGACAAAATTTAGCCATTTTTAATATATTTGGGTTAAAAATGGGTTAGCATTCATGTAAAATTTATTAATGTACAATTGTACAAAGGACACTATTTCTAATACCTTTTATATACTTAGGTATAACTTGAAGAAGAAAACTCTAAAATTGGCATATAAATTTAAGTAAATAACGACAACTGCGTTTGCGTAAGTATAAAATGTGTAGACAATAATTGAGGGGATAGAAACCACATCCCTCATAATTGTATAGACAATGTGCTATATATTTGTTAAAAAAATGTTGGAAAGAGGTGATGAAGCTTTATACACTTTTGTAACCCTTTTATGTGGCATATTTTAATATTAAAAAAAAAATCGTCTTTATAGGAAATTATACCTTTCACCGTTTAATTACACCAACATTCTTTATGCTTAATCTTTATCATACATTTTGTCCTTTCTACTAACCGACGTTAAAAATTATAGTTAACTTTTTCTAAAATGATTAATTACCCCTTACGTCTAGAAGTAAAAACAAATATTAACCATTTATTACAAAAAAAAATAAAATAAATAAATAACAAAACAAAAATAGCAAGTTAATCCCTTCAACCAAAATCCTATCCATATCTTGTTTACAAACAACTACAATAACAGCCATAATAAAATCTTGTTTATAGCAAATTGAATTGTATCATAACTTAATTGCAATATGATTTCAAATTAGATATGTATCAAATTTTCATGACACCAAGAACTTAATGAAATCACATTAACATGAAAATCATTCTCTTTGCAAATGGGCATGCCTCAATTCTATCATATCTATGTACAAATGGGTGTGCTTCAATTCTATTACATCTATGAATAGTAAGAGGATAAACCACAACATACCCATCAATTTATCATAAAAGCCTATGGGCCCAATGAAATCTTAACACATGAGAACCATTGAAATTAGATTGAGTAATTTTGGTCTTGTTAGCTACTAACTACTGTTATAGACTATACGGCTGTCTTAGGGTTTCCTTCTTATTTAACAAAAATCTAACGAAAACTTAACTAGTTAACTTTAACGTGTGAAAAAGGACGAAATATGTGACAAATGTTAACGTATAAACATGCTGTTTCGTGTAATTATTCAAACTAGAGGATGAAAGATGCAATTTCCTATATACCCGAATAGCAAAAGGTCTAATTTTTGCATACTTGTGTGTATGAGTAATTATCATCGTAATTTACTTAAAATTAACTTTGTATATAAGGCTCTCATAAATAAAAAGATATGTTATCTATTATTGGTAAAATAAAATATATAATTATAAAATATATATGTCCATTACAAATTAGTTATATGTAGATAGGAACTATTTACACATAAAGATCCTCAAAGTTGATTGATTGATTTCTAGTGGAGGCTTTTAAGTGTATAGTATTTTTAAATAACATTTTATGTTACGCTAGTATCTATAAAAGCAACGACACGATATGGAAATGATATCAATCACACACAGAAACGAATAACTATAACCAGAACACGAGATTTTACTTATTCATATGTCCGTGTGATTGATATTATTCCTTTGCGTCGTTGTTTTAATTTACCTAAGAAGTGGTATCAGAGCATGACAAAATAACCCAGTTGCAGTTTGTGGATATAGCCCCCCCCCCCCCTTGCTGTACCTGAACCACGTCAAAATTATCGTGTCATTTGTTTATGCGTGAATGCTCGTTTGTACGCTTTGTGTATGTTGTTGCTTCCGCATTGACGCCTAACACATGTGTTATTCAGTATCAAATAATTCAAACACGGGCAATAACTACAAGAAGAAGAGTGTAGAGGGGGGTATATGTATATGTCAGTGAGACAACCCGAAGTGAATGCTGGTCTTTGTTTTACAATTACACCCTCACCCACCTACCTTGGTTATGCGTGCTAGTGTCGGGATATACACCAACTTTCGAAACCATCTCTCTCAAAATTGACCAAATTGACCCTGCATTACTACTGACATGCCAGAATTATTACAAACAAAAGAGAGTTTGCAAAATATATAATCATTTATGGAAAAAGATATGATATATAGTTTTGGAACAACTCACGGTATTCTCATTCCGTTTCCTAAAAATATGTAAAGGGATTATAAATTATATGGTATAGTTATGAGTGGTTGTGAGTAGAGGGGAGATAAGATATAATATGGGAAAGTTAAATTTGGGGTTTCGTTGTTCATACCATGTAATTTTTTAATATTTTCTGAAAGTGATTGTGAGTGGAGGAAAGAAAAAAAATAATGATAAATATATGAAAAGTATTATTTTATTAGACAAGAGAGTATAAAAAACAGTAACTTTTAGTGTAATTATATGATATATATGGATATATGATAGAATGGGTTGGGAATACTCTCAAAATAACAAAACTATGCATTTCCCCTACAACTATTTGAGCTTCAAATATTCTTGGGTCACGTTAACTGCATTAACATACCTACTTTTTTCATGTAAACACTATTTTAAGAAATAGATAAGTGATCGAGTCGGTAGTTCTTACGGTTTACAAGAACTGAGTGATTAGAGTGTCAGACCATCTTCAACAAGACGGATGTGATATATATGTTGATGAGATGATGTAGTGCCGCTTGTTGGAGAACATTTGTGCAACAATATTAGGAGTACTAGATTAGTTTGGTGCTAAAAAATGTTAATTTCAGAAGGAGATCTAACTAAATTTTTGACATGCGGGAATAAGTGATTCAGTTTCGTTATGTCTAAGGAGTCTAAAATAATACTTTAAAAAGAAATGGGTCAAATGGGTTATGAAATATCTCGTACAATTCTTAGGGTGAGAGGAATGGAGTGAGGATGTTGTGGGACGGGAAGCCATGCGGGTGAATTGGCCTGAGGTAGAAGGTGATAAGGAGGTATGTTGCGTTGCGGGGATGGAGAGACAGAATCAAAATAGTCATCTTGAAATGAAGAAGAAAGAAAAAAAGAAATGACAATAAAAGATGAATATGCGGGACAGAACTACAGAAGGAACAGGAACCTCGTCCCACCTTTTAGGTGTCGCCCCCGCTTGTCTTGTTGTTGTGCCGCACCCACTTGTCACCAATAGTGAAAGTTATAATTCTCAATCATGCATTCCAAGTCTTGAATCTCTAACATGTCAGAAATATTTTAACAACAAAAGAGAAAAGGAGGTTTCCAAAATATATACATAAATATTTATGGACAAAGGAAAAAAAAATACATAGTTTTGGAATTCAAAATACAAAACTATGCATTTTCCCTCTTTCAAAGAAAAAAAAATGTATTTTCTCTACTACTATTTGAATTTCAAGCGCCCATGTAACCATGGTAAGTGTATAACATACCTCCTTGTCATATAAACAATATTTTGAAGAATATATTGATTACGGAGGCAACAGTTCTTACAGTTACAATAACAAAATGATCAAACCATCTCCAACAGGACGAATGTGATATTCCAGTAAGATGGCGTGGAGCCCGTTCATTGGAGGAGAGCATCCGTGAAAAAGGGTGCGTGATTGCTGCCCATGATGAGGAGGAGAGAGAAGGTCGGTCAACTAGACATTGTTTGTATTGAAACACACTATTTTTTTTGTGTTAAGCTCGTTAATTTGTCATAACAACCTTGATGATTTCTTTTCAAAATTCATTTGTAAAAATTTACTAATTAAGTTACATTGAGTTAGTATAAAATATGTTTACAAACAAAACATATAATGTTTGATCCTATAACTTTAATAAAGTTACAGAATTTTTAACTTTATTTGCTAACCGATAGAGTTGTTTTAGCCTTTTATTATTCAACTAACAATGTTGTTATTTAAATACATAACACAAAATTCTTAAAATAGGCCAACCTTAATCGATTATCCTAGAATTCGGTCATGGTGATCATGGATTTGTTGAAAGTGGAAATGAATAAGTTAAGTTTCACAATATGATATTATAATTTAATATTAACGAAGCTGAAACTTGAAATATTCAGGACGAATGCTTTAGTATATATTGAAATCATGGATGTTCAGAGGAATTATTTTTTCACTGAACTGCTTGTTGTTTTTGTTCTACAGAGAAGAATAATAAATAAATAGAAGAGAAACTCCTATCCTAAACAAGGAAAAAACATAAAAAAATAGAAAGTGAAATCTCCTTGATTGTCTTCAACGGCTCCTTGCTCTTTTAGTTGACCACCAACTTGGAAATGTCAATTGATCCTTCAATACTTTATTTTTTATTTTATTTTTTTTTTTTGAACGGCCAACAAAAACACCATTATATTATTTCACCAAACCGCAAGCGAGTAGCTCGCATTGTACACCAGGACAAAAGAGAAGAACAGTTTACAAAAATAAAATGTTATCTAATTTTTCACCAACCAACAAATTGTAAGTCGAATCTTCTCCATATTTCCCAGTTTAGAGCCGTGTTTTTTGATCTCGCCTTGACCCATAAAAATGATATGGCCTTTATCTCCCCAATAGTCCTTTGTATTAGTGCTTCTTTATTTTCAAAAACCGTATCATTCCTCGCTTTCCATATTGACCATATTGTTGTAATGTTTATCGCGTTCACCACTTTTTTCCATTTCACCGACCGTTTTTCATATTTATGAATATCCAAAATATCTTTATAGCTAAACGCAAACATATCTTGAATTTTGCACCATTGCGCCACCACTGTCCATATTACCTGTGCAAAGCCACATGCCACAAACAAGTGCTCTACTGTTTCCTCATGATCTCCACATAGCGGACAAGCAACAATATTAACTCCAACATGCCGTTTCATCAGCATCGATCTTATTTTTTATTTTCTAACGCTCCCCCTCAAGTTGAGTAGTGGATTTCCGATGCTCAACTTGTCTAGCCATTCATTGAATATTCTTCCGTTGACGGCCTTTGTTAAGATGTCTGCTAGTTGGTCTTCTGATCGAATGAATGGTAGCTCTATAATCTTAGCTTCAAGTTTTTCTTTGATGATGTGTCTGTCAACCTCCACGTGTTTGGTACGATCATGTTGAACAGGATTTTCGGAAATTTGTATGGCAGCCTTGTTGTCGCACATGATCCTATCAGCTTCAGTTAGAGGAAATCCGACTTCGTTTAGAAGTTTACGTATCCATAGAATCTCTGTAACGCCCCGTGCAATTCCTCGGAATTCAGCTTCAGCACTGGAAAGTGCTACTACTTTCTGTTTTTTGCTTTTCCACGATACCAGATTTCCACCAACGAGGGTGAAGTATCCTGATGTTGATCTTCTGTCATCTTTGTCTCCTGCCCAGTCTGTGTCAGTATACAGTTGAACCTTTAGGTGTTTATTTGGTTTGAAAAGGACACCATGGCCTACTGTTCCTTTGAGATATTTGATAATCCGCATTACCGCTTCCATGTGGGTGGTTTGAGGTTGATGCATAAATTTGCTGACCACCCCAACTGCATATGTAATATTGGCCGAGTGTGTGAGAGGTATATCAGTTTGCCTACCAGGCGTTGGTATCTTTCTTTATCAGTTAATTCCGATTCCATTTCCATACAGAGCTTATGGTTGGCTCTCATGGGTGTGTCATCTGGCTTGCGGTCAATCATTCCAATCTCAGCTAGAAGGTCAAGGATGTACTTCTTCTGGCAAATAAATATCCCTTTTTTAGACCTTAGTATTTCAATCCCAAGGAAGTACTTAAGTCTTCCTAAGTCTTCATTTCAAATTCTGTGAACAGATTCACCTTGAGCTTCCTCATTTCTTATCATCGTTTCCTGTAATAATCATGTCATCAACATATATAATTAAACAAGTCACAAGTTTACCTCTTAGTTTGCGAAACAATGTATGATCAGCGTTGCTTTGTTGATATCCATATTTCTTCATTGCTAGAGTGAACCTTTCAAACCAGACTTGAGAAGATTGTTTGAGCCCGTAAAGAGATTTTCTTAGACGACATATTTATTTTGCCTTGAAGTCTTTTGTGAACCCAGGTGTAGCTTCCATGTAGAGGTGCACAAACCGGTTTTTTGAAAAAAACCGGTCCGGTTAATCCCCGGACCGGTTTTTTTTCTTGATCTCACCAACCGGTTTTTTGGTTTTAAACCGGACCGGTTTTAAAACCGGTTTTTGAAGTGAAAAAACGGACTGGTCTAACCGGTTTTTTTTATTAACCGGTTTTTAATTTTCGCGAACTACTTCCCGCTTCGTTCTTCAAACCTTTGCAATAGCGCTTTTGTATATGCGCTTTCAAAGTCGAATTGGGTCTTTGGCGTAGAACTTCGCACAATGCTTGCATCGAGCTCTTTGGACACCACTAGACATTTCGCATAAGTCGAAATGTTGCCAAATTTCTTGGTTTCGTTTCGTGGGGATGACCCGAACGACCGTTTCTTGGGTGTTAGGGGCACCCATGTTGACGGATGAAGCAGCACTTTGGGAGACCATGATAATCGAGTTTAAAATACACGTTTAGAGTGTTTTTAGTGAGTTTTAGAAGTGTGAGATAACCATTACCCAATCTAAACTATATATAGATGTTTGTGGTGTTAAAATGGTAAAAAAAACTCAAAAAAACGGTCAAAAACGCATCCCAACGGTCAAAAAAACGGTAATATTACCGTTATACAACGTTAAAAAAAAACCGGTTTGTTTAAAAAAACCGGTTTTTTACCCTAACCGGTTCGGTTTTTTTTCTAACCGGTTTTTCTAGCTTGATGATGTAACCGGTACACTAACCGTCGGGTTTATAACCGGTTTAACCGGTTTTAAAAAAAACCGGTTTCCGGTTTTAACTGAAAAACCTGTTCACTAACCGGTTTTTTTTGGGCATCTCTACTTCCATGTAAACTTCTTCTTCTAGTTTTCCATGTAGGAAAGCATTCTTAACATCAAACTGGTGAAGGGGCCATCCTTCATTTACGGCAATTGAAAAAAGGACCCGGATTATATTCATCTTGGCTACCGGAGAAAAAGTTTCCGAGTAGTCAATCCCGTATGTTTGGGTGTAGCCTTTAGCTACCAATCGTGCTTTGTATCTTTCAATGGTTCCATCGGACTTGTGTTTGATTGTAAAGACCCAGCGACACCCCACCGGTTTTTTTCCTGAAGGGAGGTCACATTTCTCCCATGTTTTGTTTTTCATTAAGGCCAGCATTTCAATATCCATTGCATCCTTCCATTTTTGGGATTTAAGGGCTTGTTACAAAGAAGTTGGAATTTGTTCAGTGTAAAGGGCAGAGGCATAGTTTTTGGCTTCTTGGGAAAAATTCTCGACGGCTATATTTTCTATGGGGTATTTAGAGGTTTTTGTCTGTTTACCTAGAGAGTATCGTTTTGGTGGAACTCCCCTATTTACTCTGGGAGGAAGAACATATTTTCTGGCTACTTGCTCTTGTGTTGATTCTTCTTGAATTGGTTCTTCATGTTCATCCTGCACTGCTTGTTCTAATTCTGTCTCATGATTGTTAGATATATTACTATTTTCTTGAATTGATTCTTCATGTTCATCATGCACTGTTTGTTCTAATTCTGTCTCATGATTGTTAGATATATTAATATTTTCATGATTCTCATGAGCCCCTATTATGTTCTCAGGTGTTTGAGAATCACTTACCTCGGATGTCGGGTCAGGATGATTTGAGCTAGGAACACTGCTTGTTGGTCCACTGGATTGTTGTGAAGGTGATGATTCATCTTGGGTAATGTGATTGATTTCTTCCGATGATGTCCATTTTGGAACCCATTTAGCCAACTCAGGGTGTCACACTCATTCTCCCCCCCACCATTGTGTTGGGAAGCATAAAAGAACTCAGTTTCAAGGAAGTCGCAGTTCATGGTGGTATGGATTTTACGACTCTTTGGACTATAGCAGCGGTAACCTTTTTGGTTGACACCGTATCCAACAAAAATACATTTTTCAGTACATGGGTCAAATTTGGATCTATTGATTTTGGGTATATGGACAAAAGACGGAACACCCAAATATCCGAGGTTTCAATGTGAGAGCAGGGTGGCAGTTTTGTAAATTCAGAAAGAACTTGGAGAGGAGTTTCAGGTTAAGAGCTTTTGTTGGAAGCCGATTGATAAGGTATGTTGCGGGTAGCGAGGGCTTTGGGCCAAAAGGAGTTAGGAACTTGAGATTCAATTAATAGAGCTCGAGTTATTTCTAAAAGAATCCGATTTTTCCGTTCGACGGTGCCGTTTTGTTCTGAGGTATGGGCGCACGACGTTTGGTGAATTATCCCTTTTGTTTGGCAAAATTGTTGCATTGAATCGTTCAAGAACTCCCCCCTATTATCGGACCGAAAAATTTGAATATTGGTTTTAAACTGAGTTTGTATCATGGCATGAAATATAGCAAATTTTTCAAAAACTTCGGACTTATGCTTTAAAAAATAAATCCATGTTATACGAGTACAATCATCAACATATAGTATAAAAAAACGAAAGTTTTGTCCTCCGACGACTTTTGCAGGTCCCCAAACATCCGAATGGATAAGGGAAAAAGGTAAATCAACTCTCGCGTTATTTGGTTTAAAAGTATGTCTGTGGCTTTTAGCCAAAACACAAGTTTCACAATTTAAAGTGTGATTGGAAGGAAATAACTTTGAAAATAAAATATGTAAATAACCGATAGAGGGATGTCCCAATCTTCTATGCCATAACCAGGCTTCCCTATTTGTAGTACCATGAGCCAACGTCACGGTACCTTGTTGGGTTACTGTAACACCGTCAAATCTGGTCAACACTCATACAACTTTAACACTAAATTAAGCATACTTGCGTTAAACTAGTTTTCTTTTATTAAGTGTGTTGTCATATCATCGAGTTGAGAAAATTAATTCTTGCATACCACAACTAAAGAATACAAAAATAGGTGATTTTTTTAGACGACTTGAAATTATATTTAAACGAATGGGGATGTTTGAATTATAGGTTATACGATTACACTATACCAATATTTTTTTATAAAATATCTGAACGTCGATTACAAAACAAAATTTCGAGCATTTATAACTTGTTTTAAAATCCTACAATAAGTTGTATTACCGGTGTATAAATTACAAACGTTTAAGATGAATGCTATTCAAAAGGGGGTTGCGACGCAGCTTGTTGCTCGTTTGCCTGCCACTTTATTGTAATCGTTTTGATTTTAACATAAAAATTTAATTAAATTTCTGATTCATGTCATGTTTAACACCTAATTTTCATTAGAAATCACCTAATCATATAATAATCTTACAAATCTGACCATTTAAACTAATTCTAGCTAACTTAAATAGCCTAAATGTCTACAACAATTCATCACAGTGAAGCAATACCTTCACAAACATATGATGGGTAGCAAAAGTCAATCCTCAAATCTCACTCTTGTTCTTTCTGCTTATACAACCTGCCACAACCATTCCTTTGTTATTTTTTTTTTTCAAACTTAACATTACACTCAATTAACAACCAACCATCAACAATCATCATTTTTAAAGATAAAATCCATGCTTGGGATATCCACCGTATGAACAAACGTAAGATCAAAGAAAACACACAATATCTTGTAGCAAGTACCAAACACTCTCTTTCTCTTTCTCTCTTTTGTTGCAACCGGGCACCATAACCCACTCCCATTGTCCATCAGTTTACACCACCAACCACCACCGAAACACCATTGGCCTCCATACCATTTCCCGGTTCACCGTATCCAGCCTCCATCGGTGCACCGTCACGACCGTTACGCCACCTCCACAAGTACACCACATAGCCACCTTACAATACCACGAACCATAAACCACCCTCGCCCAACTCCCTCATAGTCCCCCCTCACTCTCTCTCTCATTTTGAACAACTCTCACAAATACATCATACCGGGAAGAAAAAAAATAAATCATGGTTTCTGGAGTGAAAGAAGGTGCCTATAGGCTGTAAAAAGTGGATTAACGATTTCATCCTAAACCTATCCTATTGCAAAGTGAGATTCTAACATCCACATTTCATATTTATGCATAAGATAGTGTTTATGCTTAAACATCACCCAACTTAACTAAATCCAACTTTAGATGTTAAGCTGCAAACACAAACATTCAAGAAATATGTCTAATCTGGAATAAAGATGTTTGATTTTGAGATGTTGTGTTAACATTTTGGGTAAAAGGGAAAATGAAAAATAATAATAATAAATAAATAAATAAATATAAAATTAAAAAAAAAATGTTGATGGTTGAATATTCCTAAAACAAAAATATGAGACACGTTTATGTGTAACGGTGGATTATCTTGTACATGAATAAGGGCATATGAGATATTTTGAATAAATATGTTGCTGGTAAAATAAATGGAAAAACACATACATGGGAAATGGGAACTTACATATGTATTTTATACAGTCTAAAATCCAATTCTTAAGTTGTATAATCGATGTGTTTAAAACATATGAAAAATAACAATTTTCACAACTTAAACGACCGATGATGTTGGTTTGAAAATTTCAACAAAATATAATTCTTTACATGTTTTATGAAAATATTGATCAACAGAAGTGATTCGATCGAAATAAAATGATAATATACGAAACCACATGAGTCAAATTTGAAGTGAAAGCGATGCTTTATGTTTATATAATTCATATAAGTATTTTATGTGTGGTTAGTTATGTTTATATAATTTATATAAATATTTTAATTGAAACCACAAGAATATATCGCTAATGGGTCATCATAAATTACATGAATATAACTTATTAGGTGATCGGTTTGCATAAACGACATACACTTTGGAGATTATGCTAGAACTTAAAATGCCCTTATAAATGTTAGGACATTAATAGGTCGACGTAGAGACGAAGCTTTGAAATATTCACCGTCGTTAGAAATTCGCGCTCACCGGTGAGTTCACGACCCCCTTTTTATGCTTTTTACTGCTTTTGTAACTCTGGGGGAGAAACATACTCAAACCTATTTTTATACAATCACCAGACCATATTATACTTGAAATAAATTATAACAATGTTTTATGCAATATATAACTAAGTTCTTGCGAACCCAAGACTACAAAATACTGATCATTCATTGGATTGAAAGATCATTCACTTGGGATCGAAAGATCATTCACTAGAATCGTAAGATCATTCACTTGGGATTGTAAGATCATTCATTCAAGGATTGTAGGATCATTCACTAGGGGATCGTGGAGATCATTCACACTTTAACCATTAGCTATGGCTTAGCCCGAGATTATACAGATAGGACTAATGGGTTGACTCCCTAATGATGGTTGGCCACTAAAGTTATCGATACACATTATCAAGCAAGGCGCATGAAAGTATTTGGCATGTATGATTTATAGGCCAGGTGTTGGATACAGGTCGTATGATAAGATACTGGTAGACCAAACTAGATGTACGAGGATTGAATCATACTTATACACAAAATCATTACTGTTACTGAAGTTTTTGGGGAAACGATTACATGTTATGACCCCTAAATTATTACTGTTACTAATCATTATTAAGGGAAAACGCTTTCTAAATATGGTCTTTGGAATATCTGTGATATTTTTATGAAAAACGTATTTATATTTATGAAAAAAGAATTCCTACTAACGTTTTCAACAAGAATGTTTTCATGTTATGAACACTTAAACCTTTTTATTGTTTTCTTGGAAAACTATTTTACATTACGACTATAAAACTTGTGAACTCACCAACATTATGTTGATGTTTTCGAGTATGTTTTTCAGGTTAAAAGCGAAGTCGTGGAATATAAGTAGGGACCCCACATACATTATAGGCTACCATCTTTTGAAGGATTTCATTGTTATAACTTAAAGTGTTTTGAAATCTTATTATGTTTTTCGAATAACTCATGTTTTGTAAACGTTTTAAACAATTGGTATCCTATATAAATTTATGTTTGCGATAATCATATGCTTACGGTATACATGACGTCATGCGCCCGCGCTTCTGCCTTGACGGGTGTGACAGTTACTTCTTCAACATAGTACAACCCTTGTCATTCAGTGCCACGCCCAATAATTATTCCCAATAATTTAACTCTTTCATTACATGACTAATGGATAATAGTTTATGTGAAAGAGAAGGAACATAAAGACAGTTTAAAAGTTTTAAGGAGGGTAAAAATTTCAATTATTCCTTCTCCTTTAACAGGAACTATTCCTCAATTGGCAGTCTTTATGTGGTTGATTCTGGTTTTGAATTTGAAATAATGTCGGAAAAATCGAATGTCATGGTGTCAGTAGCACCACAATAAAAAATCCATGATTTATTTGATAAGTCACCTGTATTGGTTATGTTAAGTTCTCCATTATTTTTGTAATTTGGAAAACTTCATTTTTGAATTCTTGACCAGTATCATTCAAACCAATTTGTTCATGGTCTGTTTTGAACATATTAGATTCTTTAAGAGGTTTATTATGGAGTTTAGTTTCTTTAGGGGTCCCATCTAGAAGTTTCCTAACTATGGGATCAAGAAGAAATTATTGCAAATAATAGGGTCTGGGATTATTCTCCCACACCCATTACCTTCAAACACAGCGTCTGCTTCTTCTCCAGCCGAGGCCATGCCTCCAAAAACACTATCTTCGTTTCTGGTATGCTGATTTCCATCGTGGTTGACACCTTCGGAGTTACCGATAGCGACAGTTTGTCCAGTGATATTTTTCTTTTGTGGTTTTGTGATTGTTATTCCACCACTCAGGGTAACCTACAAGCTTGAAACATTGTATGTTTTGACATACCACAGTGATTGGGTTCTATCAATTTGGGATGATGAGCCATTATTTGAGTGTTTTTGGTTCATTCGTCTTCTTGATAGAAACCCTAGGCTCTCAGATTTGCGTGACCCGTTGACATTCAATTCTTCCTTTCTGAGAGGATGAGTTATCGGAGATGTTTTGTATCTGGATTTGATTTGAATTTCTTTAAGAGGTTGGTAATCTGCAGAGACAGATCATTGCTATTAATTTGATGTCCCATGGTTGTTGGACGAATCTGGTTTGGGGAGGTAAATAATGAGCCGGTATTTCGAGCGGCTTGATCCTAAACC